>NC_143199.1:2130000-2132500 GCF_051530095.1 Phoenix dactylifera | reverse complement strand
GGCCGACGGAGGAAGCCGGCGCACGGCCGCCGCGCGGACGGCCGGCGGCGGCGCCCATGCGCCGGGGCCTCGGCGGGCGCGTGCCAGCTCCCTCGGGGACGAACGGTGCCGGGCGCGCCCGCCGCGAGGCGACGGACTTGTGCGGAGTGGAGCGGAAGTCCCGCCGCGGCAGCAGCCGCCCCCCCTCCCTACCACCCCGGCGGGGCATCCGCCCAAAGCCCACCCCAAGCGTTCCAAAGTACCGAGGAGCGTTGCAAACGGGAACGGCCCGGACACGCGTCCCGGTCGCACGGGATGCGCGTCCCGGTCGCACGGGTCGCGCGTCCCGGGAGGACAGACCGAGCAAGCCGAGGTGCCGCTCACGGCCGCCGCGAGGGACGTACGGCGCCGGCGCCCGCGCCCCGTGGCACGGCCTAGAGCGTGCCCCCTTGCCACCCCATCGGGGCATCGGCGCAAAGCCCACCGCGGGGTAGATAACCGAAGGCAACGAGGGACGGTGGATGCACATATCCGAGCAGTGGCGATAGGGCCGGAGGGAGCACCGACAGGGCCGTGAGATTTTAAAGTACCGAGGGAATTTGCAAACCGGGCCCGCCCCTCCCCCCGTCCATCGCACGCCGATCGGGGGTCCGGCGCCCCGCGGGGGGCTGCCGGCATGCGCTCCCGGTGCAGGCATCGACGAGCCGCCCGCGACCTCCACTCGGGTCCGAGCCCCCAAGCGCGGATGCCGAAACGCGCCGGCCGCGGCAGCCCCACCCCTGCCACCCCATCGGGGCATCGGCGCAAGGCCCACCCTGGGGTAGATAACCGAAGGCAACGAGGGACGGTGGATGCACATATCCGAGCAATAGCGATAGGGCCGGAGCGAAGACCGAGGGGGTCGGGGGGTTTTAATGTTCCGAGGGAAGTTGGAAACGGGGCCCGCCCGGACGTCCGTCCCTCGCACGCCGATCGGGGGTCCCGCACCCCGCGGGGGGCTGCCGGCATGCGCCCCTAGTACAAGCATCGACGAGTCGCCCGCGACCTCCACTCGGATCCGGCGGCGCACGCGCGGATGGCGAAACGCGGCGGCCGCGGCTGCAGCCCCCCTACCACCCCGTTGGCGCGTCGGCGCAAAGCCCACCCCGGGGAGGATAACCGAAGGCGACGAGGGACGATGCATGCACATATCCGAGCAAATACCGAGAGGGTCGGGGGGAAGACCGAGAGGCAAGGGGTGTTTAGAGTACCGAGGGAAGTTGCGAAAGGGGCCCGCCCGGACGCTCGCCGCTCGCAGGCGATCCGGCGGGGCGCACGGAGGGCGCCGCCCATCGCCGGAGCTTGCTCGGTCATCTCTGCCGCACGGACACGTAAGCGCCGCCGCGCAAGGTTCGGCCGGCGGGGCGGACGGTTCGCCGCCGCAGGCCTTTCCCGCAGCCGGAACGTGGGCCCGGCGTTGCGCGCCGGCGGGCCGCGCAATCCGCCGGGGCGCACGGCGGGCGCCGCCCGTCGCCGGGGCTTCGCTCGGTCATCTCGGCCGCACGGACACGTGCGCGCAGCCGCGGAAGGTTCGGCCGGCGGGGCGGACGGTTCGCCGACGCAGGCCTCTCCCGCGGCCGGAACGCGGGACCGGCGTTGCGCGCCGGCGGAAGGCGCGATCCGGCAGGGCGCACGGCGGGCGCCGCCCGGGCTTCGCTCGGTCATCTCGGCCGCACGGACACGTGCGCGCCGCCCATCGCCGGGGCTTCGCTCGGTCATCTCGGCCGCGCCGCCACGTGCGCGCCGCCGCGGAAGGCTTGGCCGGCCGGGCGGACGGTTCGCCGCCGCAGGCCTTTCCCGCAGCATGCGCCCCTTCGCCCGAACGACCGCGGGACTCCGGTACGGCCTAGCCGTCGGCCGCCCGGCTGCAAGCCGTCGGGGCCGCTCGATCCCCGTCGCGTGCCGGCCGCCGCTCGGGCCAGCCGGCCGGCTGCCGCACGTAACCTCTGACCTCATCAGCGGTCGATCCGCACCGCGCTGGTCTTCGGTGCGGACCCGTCGGGGCCGTGCCGCGCCGGCCGTCGCATCCGGTTCCGCAGGCGCCGCCCGGTTGCCTCCCGCCCTCGTGCGCTCGCGCCGGCCGGGCGACGCGGTGCCCGCGGGACTCGGGCATGGTTGAGCCGTCGGCCGCCCGGCGGCATGCCGCCGCCGCTCCGCGCCGCGTGCCGGCTGCGCTCCTCCCCGCGCCCGTCCGCGGGCGGGCCCGCCGCCGCTCGCGCCGGCCGGGCGACGCGGTGCCCGCGGGACTCGGGCATGGTTGAGCCGTCGGCCGCCCGGCGGCATGCCGCCGCCGCTCCGCGCCGCGTGCCGGCTGCGCTCCTCCCCGCGCCCGTCCGCGGGCGGGCCCGCCGCCGCTCGCGCCGGCCGGGCGACGCGGTGCCCGCGGGACTCGGGCACGGTTGAGCCGACGGCCGCCCGGCGGCATGCCGCCGCCGCTCCGCGCCGCGTGCCGGCTGCGCTCCTCCCCGCGCCCGTCCGTGGG
>NC_143199.1:2105000-2120000 GCF_051530095.1 Phoenix dactylifera | reverse complement strand
GCGGAGCAAGGGCCCGGGCGCCGTGCCGCGCGCGCACCAGAAAGAACGAACATGAGCGCGCCCGCCCGGGCCAGGGCCCTGGCGCGACGGCCGCGCGACGGCCCGAGCGCCCCCGCCGCGCGCGAGCGCCCGCGCGCCGCTCGGCCGGGGGCGCCCGGCCCTGCGCAGAACCGAGCGACCACGCCGCGGACGCGCGAGCGCCCAGGCGCGACAGCGGGACGGCGCGCGCGTCCGAGAGGCCGATCGGCCTAGCGCGCCCGTCCTTGCGCGAACCCGGGCAACGGCCCGCCCGCCCGCGCGGCCCGGCCGCCCGCGCGACGCGCCCATCCGCGCGGGCCAAATGCGCAGAACCGAGCGACCACGCCGCGGCCGCGCGCGCGCCAAGGCGCGGGAGCACGACGAAGCGCGCGCCCGAGCGGCCGATCGGCCCAGCGCGCCCGTCCTTGCGCGTCACCGGCCAACGGCCCCGCGCACGCGCGGCGCGCCCGCCCGCGCGGCGCGACCATCCGCGCTGGGCGACGGGCTCGGGCGGAAGGCCCGCCCAGGCAGGACACACCCCCTTACCTCCCCAGCGGGGCATCCTCCGAAGGCCCACCCCAAGGGCTCCAGCGAATCGAGGAGCATTGCACACGGAAACGGCCCGGACGCGAGTCCCGGTCGCACGGGGTGCGCATCCGGAACGTCCGGGACGCGCTTCCCGGGAGGGCCGATGGAGGGAGCCGAAGTGGCGCACGGCCGCCGGGCACGGACGGCCGAAGGCAGCGCCCGTGCGCCGGGAAGTCGGCAGGCGCGTGCCGGCTCCGTCGGGGACGAAATGTGCCGGGCAAGTCCGCCGCGAGGCAACGGTCCTGTGCGGAGTGGAGCGGAAGGCCCGCCGCGGCGGCAGCAGACCCCCCCTCCCTACCACCCCGGCGGGGCATCCGCCCAAAGCCCACCCCAAGCGTTCCAAAGTACCGAGGAGCGTTGCAAACGGGAACGGCCCGGACACGCGACCCGGTCGCACGGGATGCGCGTCCCGGTCGCACGGGTCGCGCGTCCCGGGAGGGCCGACGGACGAAGCCGAAGTGGCGCACGGCCGCCGCGCACGGACGGCCGGCGGCGGCGCCCGTGCGCCGGAAAGTCGTCGGGCGCGCGACGGCTCCGTCGGGGACGAACGGTGCCGGGCACGACCGCCGCGAGGCAACGGACTTGTGCGGAGGGGGGCGGAAGGCCCGCCGCGGCGGCGCCAGCCCCCCCTCCCTACCACCCCGACGGGGCATCCGCCCAAAGCCCACCCCAAGCGTTCCAAAGTACCGAGGAGCGTTGCAAACGGGAACCGCCCGGACACGCGTCCCGGTCGCACGGGATGCGCGTCCCGGGAGGGCCGACGGAGGAAGCCGGCGCACGGCCGCCGCGCGGACGGCCGTGTTGGAGGGTGGCTTTCGGCCCCCAAGCCACCACACCAAGTCTTGCTCGTGTGCACCTTGCGGATGCCTTAAAGTTGTTGGAAAAGGGCCGATCGGGTAACGCCAAGGTAGTGGAGCTTGTGCCGCGGTGTGCCAAGCTCTTAAGTAGCCGAGGGAATCAAGGCAAGGGGAGGGTCTACTGGTTGCAGCTTGACCCGACCCTTGGCTTGAGAAGAAAACAATCAAACTTAAGAGTATTTGTGGAGAAAGTTAGAGGAACGCTTGATTGATTCTATTTCCCAAAATGAAGCTTACAAGCAAAATATCTAAGGGAAACTATGATGGGTTTCCCCTAGCCCAAGTCTTGGACAAACCCCAAGACCGAATACAAAGAGACAAGGTCCCTCCCAAGCCACTAAGGCCGAAATACAACAAGTGCTAAGATGCAAGATAAAAGATGTAAGATGGTCAAAAGAGCCTCATTCCCTCTTATTTATAGTGCTCCCCAAGTGGCCCAAGAGTGGCCAAGGCATAGGGGTCTTCATGGCATGAGGAGGGCCAAAGGCTTGGCCAAGGCATGGGCAAGCCTTGGACATAGGCTGTTGGCCCGGCTGGGGCCTTGGCAGGGGGCTGGCAGGCCTATGGCACGGCCTGGGGGCTGTGGCAGGGCGCCTGGGCGCGGCAGGCTGGCTGGCAGGGCGCCTGGGCGCGGCAGGCTGGCTGGCAGGGCGCCTGGGCGCGCGGCAGGGCGCCTGGGCGCGCGGCAGGGCGCCAGGGGGCGTGGCAGGGGCGCGGCAGGGCGCCAGGGGGCGCGGCAGGGCGCCAGGGGGCGCGGCAGGGCGCCAGGGGGCGCGGCAGGGGCGCGGCAGGCGCGCGTGGGCGCGGCAGGCGTGCGGCAGGGCGCGGCACGGGCGCCGAGGCGCGGCAGGCGTGCGGCAGGGCGCGGCACGGGCGCCGAGGCGCGGCAGGCGGCGTGCGCAGGGGCGGTCGGGCGCGCGTGGGCGCGCGCGCAGGTCCGGTCGGGCGTGCGTGGGCGCTCGCGCAGGCGGCGCGCAGGGACGGTCGGGCGCGCCTGGGCGCGCGCGCAAGCGGCGAGGTTCGCTGGGCCGAACCTCGCCCGGGCATGCTGGCGGGCGCGCGGCCGGGCGCGCGGGCGGGCGCGCGGGCGGGCGCGCGGCCTGGCGCGCAGGCGGGCGCGCGGGCGGGCGCGCGGGCGGGCGCGCGGGCGGGCGCGCGGGCCCTGCGGTCAGCGGCGAGGTTCGCTGGCCCGAACCTCGCCTGGGCGTGCAGGCGCGCGCCTGGGCGCGCGGGCGGGCGGCTGGGCGCGCGGCCTGTGTCCTGGGCGTGCCCAGCCGTGGCCTGAGTGTGGCTGTGGCCTGGGCTCGCCCAGCCATGGCCTGGGCGCGCCCAGCAGTGGGCTGAGGCATGCTTGGGCATGTCTTGGGCGCGCTCGAGCGTGGGCACGGGCGCGGCCTTGGTTGGGCACGGTCATGGGTGAGCTTGGCCGAGTGGAGAAGAGCTTGGCCAAGGCTAGGCCAAGCATGGAGGGGCTTGGCCAAGGCTTGGCCAAGCATAAATGGGCTTCGGCCAATGCTTTCCAAGCAAAATAGTAAACTCATACCTTGGCATGTCCTTTCGTGGTCCTCCTCCGGGCCGGTATTTCCCCTTGGTTGAAGGCCCCGACGGTGGCGCTTGCGAGAGTCTTCAACATTCTCCCTCCCTTGAAGAATATCCTTGTCCTCAAGGATAAAATGTGGGTATCGCCGGGTCATTTCTTCATAATTCTCCCAAGTGGCCCCTTCTTTTGGCATACCTTCCCATGAGATTAAGACTTGCCATTCTTTTCTTCGTTCTCTCCCTTTCCTCCAAATGCGGTATTTAATGGCTTCCTTGGGTTGGAGTAATAATCTTCCATCATGATCATAGGTGGGTAAGTCTTTTTCTATCAATGAAGGGTCACCCACCGCTTTCTTGAGTAGCGACACATGAAAGACCGGATGTAGCAATGAAGTAGTGGGCAAGTCCAACCGGTATGCTACTTCTCCCATTCTTTCCACTACTTTGAATGGCCCATAAAACCTTTGAGAGAGTTTGTGGCTAAAATTCTTCTTGAGAGATTTTTGAGTGTAAGGTTGTAACTTTAAATAAACAAAATCTCCGGGATTGAAGGTTACCTCTCTTCGGTTTTTGTCATAATACCTCTTCATTCTTTCTTGGGCCTTCTTGAGCTCCCTTCTTGCATTGGTTAGAGCTTCATCTCTTCCGGCCAATGTTTGTTCTACTTCTTCATTCTTGGCCGTCCCCCTCTCATGTCGGTGCAAACCCGGAGGTGGTCTCCCATAAACTAACTCAAATGGGCTAGTTTTGATAGATGCATGAAAGGTAGTGTTGTACCAATATTCGGCCCAAACAATGAACTCTCCCCATTTGGATTGTTGGTTGTGGCAAAAACATCTTAAATATTGTTCAAGGGTCCGGTTGGTTACCTCCGTTTGCCCATCCGTTTGAGGATGATAGGATGAGCTTGTCTTCAATATGCTCCCTTGAAGTGTGAATAATTCTTTCCAAAATGTGCTCATAAATACCCTATCCCGATCGGATATTATGCTCTTTGGGACACCATGCAACTTGATTACCGACTCCACAAATGATGTAGCCACCGACTTGGCCGTGTAGGGGTGTTTGATGGGGATGAAATGAGCATATTTGCTTAGTCGGTCCACTACCACTATGATGACTTCATACCCTTTGCTAGTAGGCAATCCTTCAACAAAATCCATAGAGATGTCTTCCCAAATCATACTTGGAATAGGGAGTGGTTGAAGAAGACCCATTGGTGCCCTTGGATCATACTTGATCTTTTGGCAAATTTCACATCCGGCCACCAATGCCTTGACTTCGGCTTTAATTCCCTCCCAATAGAAGAAGTGCTTAACTCGGATATAAGTGCGAAACCAACCCGAGTGTCCACCCTCCTTACTATTGTGAAAATGATCAAGGATGTTTCTTCTCAAATTAGGGACATTAGGTACATAGACATACCCTTTGTAGATGATGAGTCCTTCCTTGAGCTTGTAGTTGGCCACCCCCTCGGTTGAAGCTTCAATCTTTTCTTTGATCTCCAAGGCTCGAGTATCAAGCTTGTTTGCCTCCCGGATTTGGTCCCAAATCCTCCATTCGATCCCACTAAGAGCCATGGAAGTAGGCTCTTCTCCTTCGGCCGCCCAAAGCATTGGGCTTCCTTCTTTCCTTGATAGTGCATCCGCCACCTTGTTCTCCTTCCCCGGTTGGTATACAATGTCATATTCAAAGCCAAGTAGTTTGACTAAGAATTTTTGTTGATCCGGGGTCACAATTTTTTGCTCCAAAAGATGCCTTAATGCTTGTTGATCGGTGATAATAGTGAACTTCTTCCCAAGCAAATAGGGCCTCCATACCTTGACGGCATGCACCAATGCTAGTAGCTCCCTTGCATATGTTCCCCACGCCTTCTTCATGGGGCCCAAGGCTTTAGAGAGGAAGGCTAGGGGCCTCTTTTGTTGCACAAGGACCGCTCCGATGCCATCTCCACTTGCATCGGTGTAGACTTCAAATGGAATAGAGAAGTCCGGAAGTGCTAGGACCGGTGTTTGAGTCATGGCCCTCTTCAAGTTGTCAAATGCTTCTCTCGACTCCGGAGTCCATTCAAATTCTCCCTTCTTCAACATGGAAGTTAGAGGTCTAGCAATCAACCCATAGTTCTTCACAAACCTCCGATAGTACCCGGTCAATCCCAAGAACCCTCTAAGAGCCGAGATGTTCTTGGGTAGAGGCCAATCCACCATAGCCTCAATTTTCCTTTGGTCCACCTTCACACCTTCTCCCGATATGATGTGCCCTAAGTATTCTAACTCCTTTTGGGCAAAGGCACATTTGGGAGGCTTGATGTAGAAGTGGTGCTTCTCCAAGATGGATAACACAACCTCCAAATGTTTGACATGCTCTTCCATAGAGTGGGAGTAGACCAAGATATCATCAAAAAATACTAGCATGAACTTCCTCAAGTAAGGCCGGAATACCTCATTCATTGTAGCTTGAAATGTGGAAGGAGCATTGCAAAGGCCAAATGGCATGACAAGATATTCGTAGTGGCCCGAATGTGTCCGGAATGCCGTCTTGTGAATGTCTTCCTCCTTCATTCGAATTTGGTGGTACCCCGCCCTTAAATCAAGTTTGGTGAAGACCGTTGCACCATGTAGTTCATCAAGCATCTCATCCACCGTGGGAATGGGGAATCGATCCTTGATAGTTGCTTCATTCAAGGCCCGGTAGTCGGTGCAAAATCTCCATGTGCCATCTTTCTTCTTCACAAGTAGAACCGGAGATGAGAAGGGACTTGTGCTATGGCGGATCAACCCTTGCTTCAACATCTCCTCCACTTGTCTCTCTATCTCCTCTTTTTGAAAATGAGCATACCGGTAGGGTGGAACGTTCACCGGTGTAGCTTCATTCTTCAATCTTATAGGGTGATCAAAGCTTCTTGGAGGTGGGAGAGATGTGGGTACCTTCATAACATCATGGTGAGCCTCCAATAAGCTTCGGATCTTTGGAGGGATGCCCTCCAACTCATCTTCTTTCTTGTCTTCTTCTTGGTGTTGGCCGGTCACCACAATGGCATAGCAAGAAGCTCCTCCTTTGCATAGCTTCTCTATCATGTTGGCTTCGCAAGACCGCACCTCTTTGTTGCTCATGGCGGTCCACTTCTTCTTTTGGCCTCCAAGCTTGAACTCCATAGTCATGGTGCTATAGTCGGTTAGCACCTTCCCCAAGCCTTTGAGCCAAGCATTGCCCAACACCACGTCCAAGCCGACTAGTTGAAGAACATGTAGGTCGGCCTTGACCCTTACTCCTTGGATATTCATGCGAACATCCCTTACCACCTCTTGACATTTGAGCTTCTCCCCACTAGCGACCTTTACTTCAAAGGGCTCCACGGTCGCCCCTTTCAATCCAACCTTCTTCACTATTCCGGAGTTGATAAAATTATGGGATGAACCGCTATCTACCAAGAGAGATACCTCATGTTTGCCCACCCATGCCATCAAACGCATGGTGGACGGTCTTTGTACTCCGGACATGGCATGCAAGGATAGCTCGGCCTCTTCTTCTCTCGGGCTAAAATCAGCCCCATGGTCTTGCTCCTCCTCATCTTCTTCCTCCGAAGCCTCCGAGGTAGCCTCCTCCTCCTCGGAGCCCACATCTAGAAGGAAAGCTTGACCGGTTTTGCATTGATGGCCCCGGCTCCACTTGTCACCACATTTGAAGCATAGTCCCTTCTTGATGTAGTCTTGGAGCTCATCTCTAGAAAGCTTCTTGACATGTTGAGGCCGCTCCTTGTACTTCTTCACTTCTTCTTTCCCCTTCCAAGGCCCCTTCGGTGGTAGTGATGTAGAGGCCTTGTTGTTGAAGCTTTCCTTGGACATTTTCTTCTCCATGCCATAGCTTTGGTCCAAGATCTCGGCCATCCTCATAGCTTCTTGTAATCTTGCCGGTTGCTTCAACTTTAACTCCTTGGCAAGCCAAGGCTTCAAGCCGTCAAGAAAAGTGCCCAACAATGCTTCTTCCGACCATCCACTCACCATGGTTTGTAGAAGCCGGAACTCATCAATATATGCTTGCACTCTTCCTTCTTGCTTTAGCTTGGCGAGTTGGCCATGATGATTCACAACGGGAGAAGGCCCCCATTGTGACATGAACTCCTTCACGAAGGCCGTCCACCCAAGCCTCTTGCTATCTTTCTCATATAGGTCACGGATCCACCTCCACCACCGGCTAGCTCTTCCCTCAAGATGGAAACTAGCTAATGTGACCCGATCCCTCCTTGGTACTTCATAGACATCAAAATATTGCTCGGCTTTGTCCATCCATTCATAAGGATCACCACCGCCGAACTTGGGAAAGTCAATCTTCGGTTTTCTTAGCCCTCTATCTTGGTGTCTTGGGCCCCTAGCATAATCTTCATCATAGTCTTCATTCCTCCTTCTTCCTTCCATGAAGTTCCTCCGGCCTATAGGCCTTTGGTCATGGAATGGATCTCCCTCGGGTTCACTCCCCTCTTCACTATGGCTAGGTCCCTCTTCTTCTATCCACCTCTCAATCTCTATCCCCCGGGCTTCAATTCTTCCTCCTCTCCTCCGAGGCCTCCGGTGATCTAGCTCCTCCATTCGGTTAGCTCGTAGGCTTTCCGCATCACTTCTCCTCTCATCCCTTCCATGACCCCGCCGTGAGGCGTGCGACCATGGCTCCTCATCATTTGATCTTTTATGCTCTCTTTCTTTTTCTTTTTCTCCAATCCTCCTCTCTAACCTCTCCAAGTGAGCATTCATCCCGGCTAGGGTATTGGATAGATTTTCTAGGGTTCGATTTTGGCTTTCAAGGGTTCGGTTTAGGTGGGCCGAACTCCCCTCCAATGCCTCTAGCCGAGCATGGTGAGAATTTGAATTAGCTCCCGACTCCATTGTTTTGCTTCTACAAATGCACCTCCAAACCTCCTTTGGCCGTCACCCAAGGGATGAACCGACCCTCCTTCTTATATATATTTTTGAAAGGTACACCACTCAATCAACTCCAATTACAACAATGGTTTACAACAAATAAGCCTCACAACCCGAGAGTAACGTGTTGTTGCTCTACTTGCTCCCTACCCGGTGTAGTTAGGAGGGCACGAGGTACTACCAGTAGCCTCCCTCTTGTGCCGTCCCTCTATACCCTAACACCGAATAGTTGGGTCAAATAGCGCCGGGTACTACCAGTAGCCTCCCCGTTGGCACTATCCCTATGATGAGCAAAATAGAAGAGCAAACCGTCCTCTTTACAACAAAAATGTTCTCACTCCCTTTTGCAAGCAAGGAATTTAAAGTGCCAAAATTTAAGTACTACTTGCAAGTAAAGAACTTCTAGTTTACCCTCCCACACTCACAACAAGAAAGTCTAAGTGCAAGAAGTAGTAGGAATCTTAAGGCTCACTTCTAAGCATGCAAGAAAGTAGTACTCCTTAATTCCACCCCGTATTGAAAATTTCTTGGTTTCAAGGGCGTTACCTCTTTGGAGAGACCTCCCTCGGAAGTCTCTCAATGAAAGCACCAATGTTGGAGGGTGGCTTTCGGCCCCCAAGCCACCACACCAAGTCTTGCTCGTGTGCACCTTGCGGATGCCTTAAAGTTGTTGGAAAAGGGCCGATCGGGTAACGCCAAGGTAGTGGAGCTTGTGCCGCGGTGTGCCAAGCTCTTAAGTAGCCGAGGGAATCAAGGCAAGGGGAGGGTCTACTAGTTGCAGCTTGACCCGACCCTTGGCTTGAGAAGAAAACAATCAAACTTAAGAGTATTTGTGGAGAAAGTTAGAGGAACGCTTGATTGATTCTATTTCCCAAAATGAAGCTTACAAGCAAAATATCTAAGGGAAACTATGATGGGTTTCCCCTAGCCCAAGTCTTGGACAAACCCCAAGACCGAATACAAAGAGACAAGGTCCCTCCCAAGCCACTAAGGCCGAAATACAACAAGTGCTAAGATGCAAGATAAAAGATGTAAGATGGTCAAAAGAGCCTCATTCCCTCTTATTTATAGTGCTCCCCAAGTGGCCCAAGAGTGGCCAAGGCATAGGGGTCTTCATGGCATGAGGAGGGCCAAAGGCTTGGCCAAGGCATGGGCAAGCCTTGGACATAGGCTGTTGGCCCGGCTGGGGCCTTGGCAGGGGGCTGGCAGGCCTATGGCACGGCCTGGGGGCTGTGGCAGGGCGCCTGGGCGCGGCAGGCTGGCTGGCAGGGCGCCTGGGCGCGTGCCAGGGCGCCTGGGCGCGCGGCAGGGCGCCTGGGCGCGCGGCAGGGCGCCTGGGCGCGCGGCAGGGCGCCAGGGGGCGTGGCAGGGGCGCGGCAGGGCGCCAGGGGGCGCGGCAGGGCGCCAGGGGGCGCGGCAGGGCGCCAGGGGGCGCGGCAGGGGCGCGGCAGGCGCGCGTGGGCGCGGCAGGCGTGCGGCAGGGCGCGGCACGGGCGCCGAGGCGCGGCAGGCGTGCGGCAGGGCGCGGCACGGGCGCCGAGGCGCGGCAGGCGGCGTGCGCAGGGGCGGTCGGGCGCGCGTGGGCGCGCGCGCAGGTCCGGTCGGGCGTGCGTGGGCGCTCGCGCAGGCGGCGCGCAGGGACGGTCGGGCGCGCCTGGGCGCGCGCGCAAGCGGCGAGGTTCGCTGGGCCGAACCTCGCCCGGGCATGCTGGCGGGCGCGCGGCCGGGCGCGCGGGCGGGCGCGCGGGCGGGCGCGCGGCCTGGCGCGCGGGCGGGCGCGCGGGCGGGCGCGCGGGCGGGCGCGCGGGCGGGCGCGCGGGCGGGCGCGCGGGCGGGCGCGCGGGCGGGCGCGCGGGCCCTGCGGTCAGCGGCGAGGTTCGCTGGCCCGAACCTCGCCTGGGCGTGCAGGCGCGCGCCTGGGCGCGCGGGCGGGCGGTTGGGCGCGCGGCCTGTGTCCTGGGCGTGCCCAGCCGTGGCCTGAGTGTGGCTGTGGCCTGGGCTCGCCCAGCCATGGCCTGGGCGCGCCCAGCAGTGGGCTGAGGCATGCTTGGGCATGTCTTGGGCGCGCTCGAGCGTGGGCACGGGCGCGGCCTTGGTTGGGCACGGTCATGGGTGAGCTTGGCCGAGTGGAGAAGAGCTTGGCCAAGGCTAGGCCAAGCATGGAGGGGCTTGGCCAAGGCTTGGCCAAGCATAAATGGGCTTCGGCCAATGCTTTCCAAGCAAAATAGTAAACTCATACCTTGGCATGTCCTTTCGTGGTCCTCCTCCGGGCCGGTATTTCCCCTTGGTTGAAGGCCCCGACGGTGGCGCTTGCGAGGGTCTTCAACAGGCCGGCGGGGGCGCCCATGCGCCGGGGCCTCGGCGGGCGCGGGCCGGCTCCCTCGGGGACGAACGGTGCCGGGCCCGCCCGCCGCGAGGCGACGGACTTGTGCGGAGTGGAGCGGAAGTCCCGCCGCGGCAGCAGCAGCCCCCCCTCCCTACCACCCCGGCGGGGCATCCGCCCAAGGCCCACCCCAAGCGTTCCAAAGTACCGAGGAGCGTTGCAAACGGGAACGGCCCGGACACGCGTCCCGGTCTCACGGGATGCGCGTCCCGGTCGCACGGGTCGCGCATCCCGGGAGGGCCGACGGAGGAAGCCGGCGCACGGCCGCCGCGCGGACGGCCGGCGGCGGCGCCCATGCGCCGGGGCCTCGGCGGGCGCGTGCCGGCTCCCTCGGGGACGAACGGTGCCGGGCACGCCCGCCGCGAGGCGACGGACTTGTGCGGAGTGGAGCGGAAGTCCCGCCGCGGCAGCAGCAGCCCCCCCTCCCTACCACCCCGGCGGGGCATCCGCCCAAGGCCCACCCCAAGCGTTCCAAAGTACCGAGGAGCGTTGCAAACGGGAACGGCCCGGACACGCGTCCCGGTCTCACGGGATGCGCGTCCCGGTCGCACGGGTCGCGCATCCCGGGAGGGCCGACGGAGGAAGCCGGCGCACGGCCGCCGCGCGGACGGCCGGCGGCGGCGCCCATGCGCCGGGGCCTCGGCGGGCGCGTGCCGGCTCCCTCGGGGACGAACGGTGCCGGGCGCGCCCGCCGCGAGGCGACGGACTTGTGCGGAGTGGAGCGGAAGTCCCGCCGCGGCAGCAGCCGCCCCCCCTCCCTACCACCCCGGCGGGGCATCCGCCCAAAGCCCACCCCAAGCGTTCCAAAGTACCGAGGAGCGTTGCAAACGGGAACGGCCCGGACACGCGTCCCGGTCGCACGGGATGCGCGTCCCGGTCGCACGGGTCGCGCGTCCCGGGAGGACAGACCGAGCAAGCCGAGGTGCCGCTCACGGCCGCCGCGAGGGACGTACGGCGCCGGCGCCCGCGCCCCGTGGCACGGCCTAGAGCGTGCCCCCTTGCCACCCCATCGGGGCATCGGCGCAAAGCCCACCGCGGGGTAGATAACCGAAGGCAACGAGGGACGGTGGATGCACATATCCGAGCAGTGGCGATAGGGCCGGAGGGAGCACCGACAGGGCCGTGAGATTTTAAAGTACCGAGGGAATTTGCAAACCGGGCCCGCCCCTCCCCCCGTCCATCGCACGCCGATCGGGGGTCCGGCGCCCCGCGGGGGGCTGCCGGCATGTGCTCCCGGTGCAGGCATCGACGAGCCGCCCGCGACCTCCACTCGGGTCCGAGCCCCCAAGCGCGGATGCCGAAACGCGCCGGCCGCGGCAGCCCCACCCCTGCCACCCCATCGGGGCATCGGCGCAAGGCCCACCCTGGGGTAGATAACCGAAGGCAACGAGGGACGGTGGATGCACATATCCGAGCGATAGCGATAGGGCCGGAGCGAAGACCGAGGGGGTCGGGGGGTTTTAATGTTCCGAGGGAAGTTGGAAACGGGGCCCGCCCGGACGCCCGTCCCTCGCACGCCGATCGGGGGTCCCGCACCCCGCGGGGGGCTGCCGGCATGCGCCCCTAGTACAAGCATCGACGAGTCGCCCGCGACCTCCACTCGGATCCGGCGGCGCACGCGCGGATGGCGAAACGCGGCGGCCGCGGCTGCAGCCCCCCTACCACCCCGTTGGCGCGTCGGCGCAAAGCCCACCCCGGGGAGGATAACCGAAGGCGACGAGGGACGATGCATGCACATATCCGAGCAAATACCGAGAGGGTCGGGGGGAAGACCGAGAGGCAAGGGGTGTTTAGAGTACCGAGGGAAGTTGCGAAAGGGGCCCGCCCGGACGCTCGCCGCTCGCACGCGGATCGGGGGTCCGGCGTTGCGCGCCGCCGGCCAGCGCGATCCGGCGGGGCGCACGGAGGGCGCCGCCCATCGCCGGAGCTTGCTCGGTCATCTCTGCCGCACGGACACGTAAGCGCCGCCGCGCAAGGTTCGGCCGGCGGGGCGGACGGTTCGCCGCCGCAGGCCTTTCCCGCAGCCGGAACGTGGGCCCGGCGTTGCGCGCCGGCGGGCCGCGCAATCCGCCGGGGCGCACGGCGGGCGCCGCCCGTCGCCGGGGCTTCGCTCGGTCATCTCGGCCGCACGGACACGTGCGCGCAGCCGCGGAAGGTTCGGCCGGCGGGGCGGACGGTTCGCCGACGCAGGCCTCTCCCGCGGCCGGAACGCGGGACCGGCGTTGCGCGCCGGCGGAAGGCGCGATCCGGCAGGGCGCACGGCGGGCGCCGCCCGGGCTTCGCTCGGTCATCTCGGCCGCACGGACACGTGCGCGCCGCCCATCGCCGGGGCTTCGCTCGGTCATCTCGGCCGCGCCGCCACGTGCGCGCCGCCGCGGAAGGCTTGGCCGGCCGGGCGGACGGTTCGCCGCCGCAGGCCTTTCCCGCAGCATGCGCCCCTTCGCCCGAACGACCGCGGGACTCCGGTACGGCCTAGCCGTCGGCCGCCCGGCTGCAAGCCGTCGGGGCCGCTCGATCCCCGTCGCGTGCCGGCCGCCGCTCGGGCCAGCCGGCCGGCTGCCGCACGTAACCTCTGACCTCATCAGCGGTCGATCCGCACCGCGCTGGTCTTCGGTGCGGACCCGTCGGGGCCGTGCCGCGCCGGCCGTCGCATCCGGTTCCGCAGGCGCCGCCCGGTTGCCTCCCGCCCTCGTGCGCTCGCGCCGGCCGGGCGACGCGGTGCCCGCGGGACTCGGGCATGGTTGAGCCGTCGGCCGCCCGGCGGCATGCCGCCGCCGCTCCGCGCCGCGTGCCGGCTGCGCTCCTCCCCGCGCCCGTCCGCGGGCGGGCCCGCCGCCGCTCGCGCCGGCCGGGCGACGCGGTGCCCGCGGGACTCGGGCATGGTTGAGCCGTCGGCCGCCCGGCGGCATGCCGCCGCCGCTCCGCGCCGCGTGCCGGCTGCGCTCCTCCCCGCGCCCGTCCGCGGGCGGGCCCGCCGCCGCTCGCGCCGGCCGGGCGACGCGGTGCCCGCGGGACTCGGGCACGGTTGAGCCGACGGCCGCCCGGCGGCATGCCGCCGCCGCTCCGCGCCGCGTGCCGGCTGCGCTCCTCCCCGCGCCCGTCCGTGGGTGGGCCCGCCGCCGCTCGGCCTAGCCCCCCGGCTGCCGCACGTAACCTGCGACCTCGTCGGCGCTGGATGCGCGTCGTGACAGTTTTCGGTGGGGCGCCGCGGAGGCGCCGGGGGCCCATGCGACGGGCCAGGGGGCGAACGGAGGGCTCGGTCAGCCCTAACAGGGGACCGGCGACAAAGGAGCGGTCGCGCAAAGCTTCGTAAGGGACCCAGACGACGGGCCGACCGATCCGAAGCACCGCGCACGGACGCGCAGCGGGCCCACGACGGGCCGACACGGAAGGCCCGCCGCCAAGGCCGCAAAACCGACAAAGGAACCCACGGGGACGCACCAGAGCGGGCAAAGCTTTCACCGAACGGGACGGGACCGAGCCCCCGCAACAGGCGAGGGCGACGGATCCGACCAAGTAAGGCCGATCCCGCTCCACGCACGCGCGGCCGCAGGAACTTCGTGAGGGACGGGACGACCGGCCGACCGAACCGAAGCGCCGCGCACGGCCGCCGCGAGGGCCGGCCGGAGGCATAGACCGAGCGCCGCGCCAGCGGAAGGAGCGTGCCGGCTCCGTCGGGGACCACCTGCGCACGGTCCGTCCGAGCGAGCCGACGGACCGGCGCGGAAGGCCCGGCGCCGAGCCCGCAAAACCGACAAAGGAACCCACAGGGACGCACCAAAGCGGCCCAAGATTTCACCGAGACGGGACCGAGCCCACGCAACATGCGATGGCGACGGATCGGACCAAGTAAGGCCGATCCAACTCCGCGCGCGCGCGGCCGCGAGCACTTCGTGAGGGACAGGAAGACCGGCCGACCGAACCGAAGCGCCGCGCACGGCCGCCACAAGGGCCGGCTGGAGGCGTAGACCGAGAGCCGCACTAGCGGAAGGAGCGTGCCGGCTCCGTCGTGGGCCAACTCCGCGGGGCCCATCCGAGCGAGCCGACGGGCCGGCGCGGAAGGCCCGGCCGAACCCGCAAAACCGACAAAGGAACCCACAGGGATGCACCAGAGCGGACAAAGATTTCACCGAACAGGACGGGACCGAGCCCACGGAACATGCGAGGGCGAAGGATCGGACCAAGTAAGGCCGATCCAACTCCGCGCGCGCGCGGCCGCGAACACTTCATGAGGGACGGGAAGACCGGCCGACCGATCCGAAGCACCGCGCACGGCCGCCGCAAGGGCCGACCGAAGGAATAGACCGAGCGCCGCACCAGCGGAAGGAGCGTGCCGGCTCCGTCGTGGGCCAACTCCGCGGGGCCCATCCGAGCGAGCCGACGGGCCGGCACGGAAGGCCCGGCCGAACCCGCAAAACTGACAAAGGAACCCACAGGGACGCACCAGAGCGGACAAAGATTTCACCGAACGGGACGGGACCGAGCCCACGCAACATGCGAGGGCGAAGGATCGGACCAAGTAAGGCCGATCCAACTCCGCGCGCGCGCGGCCGCGAAAACTTCGTCAGGGACGGGACGACGGGCCGACCGATCCGAAGCGCCGTGCACGGCCGCCGCAACGGCCGGCCGGAGGCGTAGACCGAGCGCCGCGCCAGCAGAAGGAGCGTGCCGGCTCCGTCGTGGGCCCGCTGCGCGTGGC
>NC_143199.1:2092500-2095000 GCF_051530095.1 Phoenix dactylifera | reverse complement strand
GTCCCGGTCGCACGGGTCGCGCATCCCGGGAGGGCCGACGGAGGAAGCCGGCGCACGGCCGCCGCGCGGACGGCCGGCGGCGGCGCCCATGCGCCGGGGCCTCGGCGGGCGCGTGCCGGCTCCCTCGGGGACGAACGGTGCCGGGCGCGCCCGCCGCGAGGCGACGGACTTGTGCGGAGTGGAGCGGAAGTCCCGCCGCGGCAGCAGCAGCCCCCCCTCCCTACCACCCCGGCGGGGCATCCGCCCAAGGCCCACCCCAAGCGTTCCAAAGTACCGAGGAGCGTTGCAAACGGGAACGGCCCGGACACGCGTCCCGGTCTCACGGGATGCGCGTCCCGGTCGCACGGGTCGCGCATCCCGGGAGGGCCGACGGAGGAAGCCGGCGCACGGCCGCCGCGCGGACGGCCGGCGGCGGCGCCCATGCGCCGGGGCCTCGGCGGGCGCGTGCCGGCTCCCTCGGGGACGAACGGTGCCGGGCGCGCCCGCCGCGAGGCGACGGACTTGTGCGGAGTGGAGCGGAAGTCCCGCCGCGGCAGCAGCCGCCCCCCCTCCCTACCACCCCGGCGGGGCATCCGCCCAAAGCCCACCCCAAGCGTTCCAAAGTACCGAGGAGCGTTGCAAACGGGAACGGCCCGGACACGCGTCCCGGTCGCACGGGATGCGCGTCCCGGTCGCACGGGTCGCGCGTCCCGGGAGGACAGACCGAGCAAGCCGAGGTGCCGCTCACGGCCGCCGCGAGGGACGTACGGCGCCGGCGCCCGCGCCCCGTGGCACGGCCTAGAGCGTGCCCCCCTGCCACCCCATCGGGGCATCGGCGCAAAGCCCACCGCGGGGTAGATAACCGAAGGCAACGAGGGACGGTGGATGCACATATCCGAGCAGTGGCGATAGGGCCGGAGGGAGCACCGACAGGGCCGTGAGATTTTAAAGTACCGAGGGAATTTGCAAACCGGGCCCGCCCCTCCCCCCGTCCATCGCACGCCGATCGGGGGTCCGGCGCCCCGCGGGGGGCTGCCGGCATGCGCTCCCGGTGCAGGCATCGACGAGCCGCCCGCGACCTCCACTCGGGTCCGAGCCCCCAAGCGCGGATGCCGAAACGCGCCGGCCGCGGCAGCCCCACCCCTGCCACCCCATCGGGGCATCGGCGCAAGGCCCACCCTGGGGTAGATAACCGAAGGCAACGAGGGACGGTGGATGCACATATCCGAGCAATAGCGATAGGGCCGGAGCGAAGACCGAGGGGGTCGGGGGGTTTTAATGTTCCGAGGGAAGTTGGAAACGGGGCCCGCCCGGACGCCCGTCCCTCGCACGCCGATCGGGGGTCCCGCACCCCGCGGGGGGCTGCCGGCATGCGCCCCTAGTACAAGCATCGACGAGTCGCCCGCGACCTCCACTCGGATCCGGCGGCGCACGCGCGGATGGCGAAACGCGGCGGCCGCGGCTGCAGCCCCCCTACCACCCCGTTGGCGCGTCGGCGCAAAGCCCACCCCGGGGAGGATAACCGAAGGCGACGAGGGACGATGCATGCACATATCCGAGCAAATACCGAGAGGGTCGGGGGGAAGACCGAGAGGCAAGGGGTGTTTAGAGTACCGAGGGAAGTTGCGAAAGGGGCCCGCCCGGACGCTCGCCGCTCGCAGGCGATCCGGCGGGGCGCACGGAGGGCGCCGCCCATCGCCGGAGCTTGCTCGGTCATCTCTGCCGCACGGACACGTAAGCGCCGCCGCGCAAGGTTCGGCCGGCGGGGCGGACGGTTCGCCGCCGCAGGCCTTTCCCGCAGCCGGAACGTGGGCCCGGCGTTGCGCGCCGGCGGGCCGCGCAATCCGCCGGGGCGCACGGCGGGCGCCGCCCGTCGCCGGGGCTTCGCTCGGTCATCTCGGCCGCACGGACACGTGCGCGCAGCCGCGGAAGGTTCGGCCGGCGGGGCGGACGGTTCGCCGACGCAGGCCTCTCCCGCGGCCGGAACGCGGGACCGGCGTTGCGCGCCGGCGGAAGGCGCGATCCGGCAGGGCGCACGGCGGGCGCCGCCCGGGCTTCGCTCGGTCATCTCGGCCGCACGGACACGTGCGCGCCGCCCATCGCCGGGGCTTCGCTCGGTCATCTCGGCCGCGCCGCCACGTGCGCGCCGCCGCGGAAGGCTTGGCCGGCCGGGCGGACGGTTCGCCGCCGCAGGCCTTTCCCGCAGCATGCACCCCTTCGCCCGAACGACCGCGGGACTCCGGTACGGCCTAGCCGTCGGCCGCCCGGCTGCAAGCCGTCGGGGCCGCTCGATCCCCGTCGCGTGCCGGCCGCCGCTCGGGCCAGCCGGCCGGCTGCCGCACGTAACCTCTGACCTCATCAGCGGTCGATCCGCACCGCGCTGGTCTTCGGTGCGGACCCGTCGGGGCCGTGCCGCGCCGGCCGTCGCATCCGGTTCCGCAGGCGCCGCCCGGTTGCCTCCCGCCCTCGTGCGCTCGCGCCGGCCGGGCGACGCGGTGCCCGCGGGACTCGGGCATGGTTG
>NC_143199.1:2077500-2082500 GCF_051530095.1 Phoenix dactylifera | reverse complement strand
GCGCAGGGCCGGGCGGCAGGCCCCGCGCGCGCGCCCGCGCCCGAACGCTCGGCGGAGCAAGGGCCCGGGCGCCGTGCCGCGCGCGCACCAGAAAGAACGAACATGAGCGCGCCCGCCCGGGCCAGGGCCCTAGCGCGACGGCCGCGCGACGGCCCGAGCGCCCCCGCCGCGCGCGAGCGCCCGCGCGCCGCTCGGCCGGGGGCGCCCGGCCCTGCGCAGAACCGAGCGACCACGCCGCGGACGCGCGAGCACCCAGGCGCGACAGCGGGACGGCGCGCGCGTCCGAGAGGCCGATCGGCCTAGCGCGCCCGTCCTTGCGCGAACCCGGGCAACGGCCCGCCCGCCCGCGCGGCCCGGCCGCCCGCGCGACGCGCCCATCCGCGCGGGCCAAATGCGCAGAACCGAGCGACCACGCCGCGGCCGCGCGCGCGCCAAGGCGCGGGAGCACGACGAAGCGCGCGCCCGAGCGGCCGATCGGCCCAGCGCGCCCGTCCTTGCGCGTCACCGGCCAACGGCCCCGCGCACGCGCGGCGCGCCCGCCCGCGCGGCGCGACCATCCGCGCTGGGCGACGGGCTCGGGCGGAAGGCCCGCCCAGGCAGGACACACCCCCTTACCTCCCCAGCGGGGCATCCTCCGAAGGCCCACCCCAAGGGCTCCAGCGAATCGAGGAGCATTGCACACGAAAACGGCCCGGACGCGAGTCCCGGTCGCACGGGGTGCGCATCCGGAACGTCCGGGACGCGCTTCCCGGGAGGGCCGATGGAGGGAGCCGAAGTGGCGCACGGCCGCCGGGCACGGACGGCCGAAGGCAGCGCCCGTGCGCCGGGAAGTCGGCAGGCGCGTGCCGGCTCCGTCGGGGACGAAATGTGCCGGGCAAGTCCGCCGCGAGGCAACGGTCCTGTGCGGAGTGGAGCGGAAGGCCCGCCGCGGCGGCAGCAGACCCCCCCTCCCTACCACCCCGGCGGGGCATCCGCCCAAAGCCCACCCCAAGCGTTCCAAAGTACCGAGGAGCGTTGCAAACGGGAACGGCCCGGACACGCGACCCGGTCGCACGGGATGCGCGTCCCGGTCGCACGGGTCGCGCGTCCCGGGAGGGCCGACGGACGAAGCCGAAGTGGCGCACGGCCGCCGCGCACGGACGGCCGGCGGCGGCGCCCGTGCGCCGGAAAGTCGTCGGGCGCGCGACGGCTCCGTCGGGGACGAACGGTGCCGGGCACGACCGCCGCGAGGCAACGGACTTGTGCGGAGGGGGGCGGAAGGCCCGCCGCGGCGGCGCCAGCCCCCCCTCCCTACCACCCCGACGGGGCATCCGCCCAAAGCCCACCCCAAGCGTTCCAAAGTACCGAGGAGCGTTGCAAACGGGAACCGCCCGGACATGCGTCCCGGTCGCACGGGATGCGCGTCCCGGTCGCACGGGTCGCGCGTCCCGGGAGGGCCGACGGAGGAAGCCGGCGCACGGCCGCCGCGCGGACGGCCGGCGGGGGCGCCCATGCGCCGGGGCCTCGGCGGGCGCGGGCCGGCTCCCTCGGGGACGAACGGTGCCGGGCCCGCCCGCCGCGAGGCGACGGACTTGTGCGGAGTGGAGCGGAAGTCCCGCCGCGGCAGCAGCAGCCCCCCCCTCCCTACCACCCCGGCGGGGCATCCGCCCAAGGCCCACCCCAAGCGTTCCAAAGTACCGAGGAGCGTTGCAAACGGGAACGGCCCGGACACGCGTCCCGGTCTCACGGGATGCGCGTCCCGGTCGCACGGGTCGCGCATCCCGGGAGGGCCGACGGAGGAAGCCGGCGCACGGCCGCCGCGCGGACGGCCGGCGGCGGCGCCCATGCGCCGGGGCCTCGGCGGGCGCGTGCCGGCTCCCTCGGGGACGAACGGTGCCGGGCGCGCCCGCCGCGAGGCGACGGACTTGTGCGGAGTGGAGCGGAAGTCCCGCCGCGGCAGCAGCAGCCCCCCCTCCCTACCACCCCGGCGGGGCATCCGCCCAAGGCCCACCCCAAGCGTTCCAAAGTACCGAGGAGCGTTGCAAACGGGAACGGCCCGGACACGCGTCCCGGTCTCACGGGATGCGCGTCCCGGTCGCACGGGTCGCGCATCCCGGGAGGGCCGACGGAGGAAGCTGGCGCACGGCCGCCGCGCGGACGGCCGGCGGCGGCGCCCATGCGCCGGGGCCTCGGCGGGCGCGTGCCGGCTCCCTCGGGGACGAACGGTGCCGGGCGCGCCCGCCGCGAGGCGACGGACTTGTGCGGAGTGGAGCGGAAGTCCCGCCGCGGCAGCAGCCGCCCCCCCTCCCTACCACCCCGGCGGGGCATCCGCCCAAAGCCCACCCCAAGCGTTCCAAAGTACCGAGGAGCGTTGCAAACGGGAACGGCCCGGACACGCGTCCCGGTCGCACGGGATGCGCGTCCCGGTCGCACGGGTCGCGCGTCCCGGGAGGACAGACCGAGCAAGCCGAGGTGCCGCTCACGGCCGCCGCGAGGGACGTACGGCGCCGGCGCCCGCGCCCCGTGGCACGGCCTAGAGCGTGCCCCCCTGCCACCCCATCGGGGCATCGGCGCAAAGCCCACCGCGGGGTAGATAACCGAAGGCAACGAGGGACGGTGGATGCACATATCCGAGCAGTGGCGATAGGGCCGGAGGGAGCACCGACAGGGCCGTGAGATTTTAAAGTACCGAGGGAATTTGCAAACCGGGCCCGCCCCTCCCCCCGTCCATCGCACGCCGATCGGGGGTCCGGCGCCCCGCGGGGGGCTGCCGGCATGCGCTCCCGGTGCAGGCATCGACGAGCCGCCCGCGACCTCCACTCGGGTCCGAGCCCCCAAGCGCGGATGCCGAAACGCGCCGGCCGCGGCAGCCCCACCCCTGCCACCCCATCGGGGCATCGGCGCAAGGCCCACCCTGGGGTAGATAACCGAAGGCAACGAGGGACGGTGGATGCACATATCCGAGCAATAGCGATAGGGCCGGAGCGAAGACCGAGGGGGTCGGGGGGTTTTAATGTTCCGAGGGAAGTTGGAAACGGGGCCCGCCCGGACGCCCGTCCCTCGCACGCCGATCGGGGGTCCCGCACCCCGCGGGGGGCTGCCGGCATGCGCCCCTAGTACAAGCATCGACGAGTCGCCCGCGACCTCCACTCGGATTCGGCGGCGCACGCGCGGATGGCGAAACGCGGCGGCCGCGGCTGCAGCCCCCCTACCACCCCGTTGGCGCGTCGGCGCAAAGCCCACCCCGGGGAGGATAACCGAAGGCGACGAGGGACGATGCATGCACATATCCGAGCAAATACCGAGAGGGTCGGGGGGAAGACCGAGAGGCAAGGGGTGTTTAGAGTACCGAGGGAAGTTGCGAAAGGGGCCCGCCCGGACGCTCGCCGCTCGCAGGCGATCCGGCGGGGCGCACGGAGGGCGCCGCCCATCGCCGGAGCTTGCTCGGTCATCTCTGCCGCACGGACACGTAAGCGCCGCCGCGCAAGGTTCGGCCGGCGGGGCGGACGGTTCGCCGCCGCAGGCCTTTCCCGCAGCCGGAACGTGGGCCCGGCGTTGCGCGCCGGCGGGCCGCGCAATCCGCCGGGGCGCACGGCGGGCGCCGCCCGTCGCCGGGGCTTCGCTCGGTCATCTCGGCCGCACGGACACGTGCGCGCAGCCGCGGAAGGTTCGGCCGGCGGGGCGGACGGTTCGCCGACGCAGGCCTCTCCCGCGGCCGGAACGCGGGACCGGCGTTGCGCGCCGGCGGAAGGCGCGATCCGGCAGGGCGCACGGCGGGCGCCGCCCGGGCTTCGCTCGGTCATCTCGGCCGCACGGACACGTGCGCGCCGCCCATCGCCGGGGCTTCGCTCGGTCATCTCGGCCGCGCCGCCACGTGCGCGCCGCCGCGGAAGGCTTGGCCGGCCGGGCGGACGGTTCGCCGCCGCAGGCCTTTCCCGCAGCATGCGCCCCTTCGCCCGAACGACCGCGGGACTCCGGTACGGCCTAGCCGTCGGCCGCCCGGCTGCAAGCCGTCGGGGCCGCTCGATCCCCGTCGCGTGCCGGCCGCCGCTCGGGCCAGCCGGCCGGCTGCCGCACGTAACCTCTGACCTCATCAGCGGTCGATCCGCACTGCGCTGGTCTTCGGTGCGGACCCGTCGGGGCCGTGCCGCGCCGGCCGTCGCATCCGGTTCCGCAGGCGCCGCCCGGTTGCCTCCCGCCCTCGTGCGCTCGCGCCGGCCGGGCGACGCGGTGCCCGCGGGACTCGGGCATGGTTGAGCCGTCGGCCGCCCGGCGGCATGCCGCCGCCGCTCCGCGCCGCGTGCCGGCTGCGCTCCTCCCCGCGCCCGTCCGCGGGCGGGCCCGCCGCCGCTCGCGCCGGCCGGGCGACGCGGTGCCCGCGGGACTCGGGCATGGTTGAGCCGTCGGCCGCCCGGCGGCATGCCGCCGCCGCTCCGCGCCGCGTGCCGGCTGCGCTCCTCCCCGCGCCCGTCCGCGGGCGGGCCCGCCGCCGCTCGCGCCGGCCGGGCGACGCGGTGCCCGCGGGACTCGGGCACGGTTGAGCCGACGGCCGCCCGGCGGCATGCCGCCGCCGCTCCGCGCCGCGTGCCGGCTGCGCTCCTCCCCGCGCCCGTCCGTGGGCGGGCCCGCCGCCGCTCGGCCTAGCCCCCCGGCTGCCGCACGTAACCTGCGACCTCGTCGGCGCTGGATGCGCGTCGTGACAGTTTTCGGTGGGGCGCCGCGGAGGCGCCGGGGGCCCATGCGACGGGCCAGGGGGCGAACGGAGGGCTCGGTCAGCCCTAACAGGGGACCGGCGACAAAGGAGCGGTCGCGCAAAGCTTCGTAAGGGACCCAGACGACGGGCCTACCGATCCGAAGCACCGCGCACGGACGCGCAGCGGGCCCACGACGGGCCGACACGGAAGGCCCGCCGCCAAGGCCGCAAAACCGACAAAGGAACCCACGGGGACGCACCAGAGCGGGCAAAGCTTTCACCGAACGGGACGGGACCGAGCCCCCGCAACAGGCGAGGGCGACGGATC
>NC_143199.1:2057500-2067500 GCF_051530095.1 Phoenix dactylifera | reverse complement strand
AAGCGCGCGCCCGAGCGGCCGATCGGCCCAGCGCGCCCGTCCTTGCGCGTCACCGGCCAACGGCCCCGCGCACGCGCGGCGCGCCCGCCCGCGCGGCGCGACCATCCGCGCTGGGCGACGGGCTCGGGCGGAAGGCCCGCCCAGGCAGGACACACCCCCTTACCTCCCCAGCGGGGCATCCTCCGAAGGCCCACCCCAAGGGCTCCAGCGAATCGAGGAGCATTGCACACGGAAACGGCCCGGACGCGAGTCTCGGTCGCACGGGGTGCGCATCCGGAACGTCCGGGACGCGCTTCCCGGGAGGGCCGATGGAGGGAGCCGAAGTGGCGCACGGCCGCCGGGCACGGACGGCCGAAGGCAGCGCCCGTGCGCCGGGAAGTCGGCAGGCGCGTGCCGGCTCCGTCGGGGACGAAATGTGCCGGGCAAGTCCGCCGCGAGGCAACGGTCCTGTGCGGAGTGGAGCGGAAGGCCCGCCGTGGCGGCAGCAGACCCCCCCTCCCTACCACCCCGGCGGGGCATCCGCCCAAAGCCCACCCCAAGCGTTCCAAAGTACCGAGGAGCGTTGCAAACGGGAACGGCCCGGACACGCGACCCGGTCGCACGGGATGCGCGCCCCGGTCGCACGGGTCGCGCGTCCCGGGAGGGCCGACGGACGAAGCCGAAGTGGCGCACGGCCGCCGCGCACGGACGGCCGGCGGCGGCGCCCGTGCGCCGGAAAGTCGTCGGGCGCGCGACGGCTCCGTCGGGGACGAACGGTGCCGGGCACGACCGCCGCGAGGCAACGGACTTGTGCGGAGGGGGGCGGAAGGCCCGCCGCGGCGGCGCCAGCCCCCCCTCCCTACCACCCCGACGGGGCATCCGCCCAAAGCCCACCCCAAGCGTTCCAAAGTACCGAGGAGCGTTGCAAACGGGAACCGCCCGGACACGCGTCCCGGTCGCACGGGATGCGCGTCCCGGTCGCACGGGTCGCGCGTCCCGGGAGGGCCGACGGAGGAAGCCGGCGCACGGCCGCCGCGCGGACGGCCGGCGGGGGCGCCCATGCGCCGGGGCCTCGGCGGGCGCGGGCCGGCTCCGTCGGGGACGAACGGTGCCGGGCCCGCCCGCCGCGAGGCGACGGACTTGTGCGGAGTGGAGCGGAAGTCCCGCCGCGGCAGCAGCAGCCCCCCCTCCCTACCACCCCGGCGGGGCGTCCGCCCAAGGCCCACCCCAAGCGTTCCAAAGTACCGAGGAGCGTTGCAAACGGGAACGGCCCGGACACGCGTCCCGGTCGCACGGGTCGCGCATCCCGGGAGGGCCGACGGAGGAAGCCGGCGCACGGCCGCCGCGCGGACGGCCGGCGGCGGCGCCCATGCGCCGGGGCCTCGGCGGGCGCGTGCCGGCTCCCTCGGGGACGAACGGTGCCGGGCGCGCCCGCCGCGAGGCGACGGACTTGTGCGGAGTGGAGCGGAAGTCCCGCCGCGGCAGCAGCAGCCCCCCCTCCCTACCACCCCGGCGGGGCATCCGCCCAAGGCCCACCCCAAGCGTTCCAAAGTACCGAGGAGCGTTGCAAACGGGAACGGCCCGGACACGCGTCCCGGTCTCACGGGATGCGCGTCCCGGTCGCACGGGTCGCGCATCCCGGGAGGGCCGACGGAGGAAGCCGGCGCACGGCCGCCGCGCGGACGGCCGGCGGCGGCGCCCATGCGCCGGGGCCTCGGCGGGCGCGTGCCGGCTCCCTCGGGGACGAACGGTGCCGGGCGCGCCCGCCGCGAGGCGACGGACTTGTGCGGAGTGGAGCGGAAGTCCCGCCGCGGCAGCAGCCGCCCCCCCTCCCTACCACCCCGGCGGGGCATCCGCCCAAAGCCCACCCCAAGCGTTCCAAAGTACCGAGGAGCGTTGCAAACGGGAACGGCCCGGACACGCGTCCCGGTCGCACGGGATGCGCGTCCCGGTCGCACGGGTCGCGCGTCCCGGGAGGACAGACCGAGCAAGCCGAGGTGCCGCTCACGGCCGCCGCGAGGGACGTACGGCGCCGGCGCCCGCGCCCCGTGGCACGGCCTAGAGCGTGCCCCCCTGCCACCCCATCGGGGCATCGGCGCAAAGCCCACCGCGGGGTAGATAACCGAAGGCAACGAGGGACGGTGGATGCACATATCCGAGCAGTGGCGATAGGGCCGGAGGGAGCACCGACAGGGCCGTGAGATTTTAAAGTACCGAGGGAATTTGCAAACCGGGCCCGCCCCTCCCCCCGTCCATCGCACGCCGATCGGGGGTCCGGCGCCCCGCGGGGGGCTGCCGGCATGCGCTCCCGGTGCAGGCATCGACGAGCCGCCCGCGACCTCCACTCGGGTCCGAGCCCCCAAGCGCGGATGCCGAAACGCGCCGGCCGCGGCAGCCCCACCCCTGCCACCCCATCGGGGCATCGGCGCAAGGCCCACCCTGGGGTAGATAACCGAAGGCAACGAGGGACGGTGGATGCACATATCCGAGCAATAGCGATAGGGCCGGAGCGAAGACCGAGGGGGTCGGGGGGTTTTAATGTTCCGAGGGAAGTTGGAAACGGGGCCCGCCCGGACGCCCGTCCCTCGCACGCCGATCGGGGGTCCCGCACCCCGCGGGGGGCTGCCGGCATGCGCCCCTAGTACAAGCATCGACGAGTCGCCCGCGACCTCCACTCGGATCCGGCGGCGCACGCGCGGATGGCGAAACGCGGCGGCCGCGGCTGCAGCCCCCCTACCACCCCGTTGGCGCGTCGGCGCAAAGCCCACCCCGGGGAGGATAACCGAAGGCGACGAGGGACGATGCATGCACATATCCGAGCAAATACCGAGAGGGTCGGGGGGAAGACCGAGAGGCAAGGGGTGTTTAGAGTACCGAGGGAAGTTGCGAAAGGGGCCCGCCCGGACGCTCGCCGCTCGCAGGCGATCCGGCGGGGCGCACGGAGGGCGCCGCCCATCGCCGGAGCTTGCTCGGTCATCTCTGCCGCACGGACACGTAAGCGCCGCCGCGCAAGGTTCGGCCGGCGGGGCGGACGGTTCGCCGCCGCAGGCCTTTCCCGCAGCCGGAACGTGGGCCCGGCGTTGCGCGCCGGCGGGCCGCGCAATCCGCCGGGGCGCACGGCGGGCGCCGCCCGTCGCCGGGGCTTCGCTCGGTCATCTCGGCCGCACGGACACGTGCGCGCAGCCGCGGAAGGTTCGGCCGGCGGGGCGGACGGTTCGCCGACGCAGGCCTCTCCCGCGGCCGGAACGCGGGACCGGCGTTGCGCGCCGGCGGAAGGCGCGATCCGGCAGGGCGCACGGCGGGCGCCGCCCGGGCTTCGCTCGGTCATCTCGGCCGCACGGACACGTGCGCGCCGCCCATCGCCGGGGCTTCGCTCGGTCATCTCGGCCGCGCCGCCACGTGCGCGCCGCCGCGGAAGGCTTGGCCGGCCGGGCGGACGGTTCGCCGCCGCAGGCCTTTCCCGCAGCATGCGCCCCTTCGCCCGAACGACCGCGGGACTCCGGTACGGCCTAGCCGTCGGCCGCCCGGCTGCAAGCCGTCGGGGCCGCTCGATCCCCGTCGCGTGCCGGCCGCCGCTCGGGCCAGCCGGCCGGCTGCCGCACGTAACCTCTGACCTCATCAGCGGTCGATCCGCACCGCGCTGGTCTTCGGTGCGGACCCGTCGGGGCCGTGCCGCGCCGGCCGTCGCATCCGGTTCCGCAGGCGCCGCCCGGTTGCCTCCCGCCCTCGTGCGCTCGCGCCGGCCGGGCGACGCGGTGCCCGCGGGACTCGGGCATGGTTGAGCCGTCGGCCGCCCGGCGGCATGCCGCCGCCGCTCCGCGCCGCGTGCCGGCTGCGCTCCTCCCCGCGCCCGTCCGCGGGCGGGCCCGCCGCCGCTCGCGCCGGCCGGGCGACGCGGTGCCCGCGGGACTCGGGCATGGTTGAGCCGTCGGCCGCCCGGCGGCATGCCGCCGCCGCTCCGCGCCGCGTGCCGGCTGCGCTCCTCCCCGCGCCCGTCCGCGGGCGGGCCCGCCGCCGCTTGCGCCGGCCGGGCGACGCGGTGCCCGCGGGACTCGGGCACGGTTGAGCCGACGGCCGCCCGGCGGCATGCCGCCGCCGCTCCGCGCCGCGTGCCGGCTGCGCTCCTCCCCGCGCCCGTCCGTGGGCGGGCCCGCCGCCGCTCGGCCTAGCCCCCCGGCTGCCGCACGTAACCTGCGACCTCGTCGGCGCTGGATGCGCGTCGTGACAGTTTTCGGTGGGGCGCCGCGGAGGCGCCGGGGGCCCATGCGACGGGCCAGGGGGCGAACGGAGGGCTCGGTCAGCCCTAACAGGGGACCGGCGACAAAGGAGCGGTCGCGCAAAGCTTCGTAAGGGACCCAGACGACGGGCCTACCGATCCGAAGCACCGCGCACGGACGCGCAGCGGGCCCACGACGGGCCGACACGGAAGGCCCGCCGCCAAGGCCGCAAAACCGACAAAGGAACCCACGGGGACGCACCAGAGCGGGCAAAGCTTTCACCGAACGGGACGGGACCGAGCCCCCGCAACAGGCGAGGGCGACGGATCCGACCAAGTAAGGCCGATCCCGCTCCACGCACGCGCGGCCGCAGGAACTTCGTGAGGGACGGGACGACCGGCCGACCGAACCGAAGCGCCGCGCACGGCCGCCGCGAGGGCCGGCCGGAGGCATAGACCGAGCGCCGCGCCAGCGGAAGGAGCGTGCCGGCTCCGTCGGGGACCACCTGCGCACGGTCCGTCCGAGCAAGCCGACGGACCGGCGCGGAAGGCCCGGCGCCGAGCCCGCAAAACCGACAAAGGAACCCACAGGGACGCACCAAAGCGGCCCAAGATTTCACCGAGACGGGACCGAGCCCACGCAACATGCGATGGCGACGGATCGGACCAAGTAAGGCCGATCCAACTCCGCGCGCGCGCGGCCGCGAGCACTTCGTGAGGGACAGGAAGACCGGCCGACCGAACCGAAGCGCCGTGCACGGCCGCCACAAGGGCCGGCTGGAGGCGTAGACCGAGAGCCGCACCAGCGGAAGGAGCGTGCCGGCTCCGTCGTGGGCCAACTCCGCGGGGCCCATCCGAGCGAGCCGACGGGCCGGCGCGGAAGGCCCGGCCGAACCCGCAAAACCGACAAAGGAACCCACAGGGACGCACCAGAGCGGACAAAGATTTCACCGAACAGGACGGGACCGAGCCCACGGAACATGCGAGGGCGAAGGATCGGACCAAGTAAGGCCGATCCAACTCCGCGCGCGCGCGGCCGCGAACACTTCATGAGGGACGGGAAGACCGGCCGACCGATCCGAAGCACCGCGCACGGCCGCCGCAAGGGCCGACCGAAGGAATAGACCGGGCGCCGCACCAGCGGAAGGAGCGTGCCGGCTCCGTCGTGGGCCAACTCCGCGGGGCCCATCCGAGCGAGCCGACGGGCCGGCACGGAAGGCCCGGCCGAACCCGCAAAACCGACAAAGGAACCCACAGGGACGCACCAGAGCGGACAAAGATTTCACCGAACGGGACGGGACCGAGCCCACGCAACATGCGAGGGCGAAGGATCGGACCAAGTAAGGCCGATCCAACTCCGCGCGCGCGCGGCCGCGAAAACTTCGTCAGGGACGGGACGACGGGCCGACCGATCCGAAGCGCCGTGCACGGCCGCCGCAACGGCCGGCCGGAGGCGTAGACCGAGCGCCGCGCCAGCAGAAGGAGCGTGCCGGCTCCGTCGTGGGCCCGCTGCGCGTGGCCCATCCGAGCGAGCCGACGGGCCGAATCCCTCGAGGACGAACGGTGCCGGGCACGCCCGCAGCGAGTGCCCACGGCGGGCTTGTGCGGAGTGGAGCGGAAGGCCCGCCGCGGCGGCAGCAGCCCCCCCTCCCTACCACCCCAGCGGGGCATCCGCCCAAAGCCCACCCCAAGCGTTCCAAAGTACCGAGGAGCGTTGCAAACGGGAACCGCCCGGACATGCGTCCCGGTCGCACGGGATGCGCATCCCGGTCGCACGGGTCGCGCGTCCCGGGGGGGCCGACGGAGGAAGCCGAAGTGCCGTGCGCGGCCGCCGCGACGGCCGGACGGCGGCGGCGCCCGTGCGCCGCGGCAAAGGCGGGAGCGGCCCGGCTCCGTCCGGGGCGCCGCGAGCTTCGGTCGAACCTTTGCCGTGACTCTTCGCAATAGGCCAAGCCCATTCACACTTGGCCAAGCCTAGGCCAAGCCAAGGCCTCCAATGCTTGGCCAAGTGCCTCCAAGGTCGGCCAAGACGGTGCCCAGCGTGCCAAAGCCATGGCATGCCCATGCGCGGCCCAAGCCGCGCCCATGAGCCCCAGCCGCACGCGGCCGCGCGCGCCCGCGCCCAGGCCACGGCCGCGCTGCGCGCCTGGCGCGCGCGCCCGCGCCCAGGCCACGGCCGCGCCCAGGCCCCGGCCGCGCCGCGCCCGCCCAGGCCCCGGCCGCGCCGCGCCCGCCCAGGCCCCGGCCGCGCCGCGCCCAGGCCACGGTGTTGGAGGGCGTCTCTCGGCCCCGAGCCGCCACACCAAGCCTCGCACCTTGGCTCCTTGCGGACGCCTTAGAATTGAAGAAACGCGGGCCGAACGGGTAACGCCGGTTGTGTGCCGAGCACTTAGTAACCAAGGAAATCAAGGCAAGGGGAGGGCCTACTGGCTGCAGCTTGGCCCGACCCTTGGCTTGAATGAAACAACCAAACAATGCAAGTATTTGTGGAGGAAAGATTAAGGTTGATTCTATTCCCAAAATGAAGCTACAAGCTTAATCTAGTGGAACTATGATGGGTTCTCACTAGCCCAAGTCCTTAGAGAAACTCTAGGACCGAATACATAGGGACAAAGCCCTCCCAAGCCCTTAGGCCGAAATACAAGTGAACTCCCAAGATGACCAAAGATCCTTCAAAGACCCTCATTCCCTCCCATTTATAGTGCTCTCCAAGTGGCCCAAGAGTGGCCAAGGCATAGGGGTCTTCATGGCACAAGTAGGGCCAAAGGCTTGGCCAAGGCATGGCCAAGCCTTGGGCATAGGCTGCTGGCTGGGCTGGCCCTTGGCTGGCTGGGCTGTGGCCTTGGCAGGGGGCAGGCAGGCGGCTGGCAGGACCTGGGCACGGCTGGCAGGGCGCTGGCTGGTCGGCAGGGCCTGGCTGGGCGCTGGCTGGGCGTCTGGCACGGCAGGGCTGGCTGGCAGGGCGCCTGGGCGTGCGGCAGGGCCTCTGGGCGCGCGGCAGGGGCGCTGCAGGGGCGCTGGGGCGCGGCAGGGGCGCGGCAGGGCGCTGCAGGCGCGCGGCAGGGCGCTGGCAGGGCGCGGCAGGGCGCTGGCAGGGCGCGGCACGGGCGCCGAGGCGCGGCGCGCGGCAGGGCGCGGCAGGCGGCGTGGCAGGCGCGCGGCAGGGCGCTGCAGGCGCGCGGCAGGGCCTGCGGCAGGGCGGGGCAGGGCGCGCGGCAGGCGCACGGCAGGGCGCGGCAGGGCGCGCGGCAGGCGCGCGGCAGGGGCGCGGCAGGCGCGCGGCAGGCGGCGCGGCAGGCGCGCGGCAGGCGCGCCGCAGGCGCGCGGCAGGGCGCGCGGCAGGCGGCGCGGCAGGGCGCGCGGCAGGCGGCGCGGCAGGGCGCGCGGCAGGCGGCGCGCTCAGGCCGCTGTCGGGCGGGCGCGCGTGGGCGCGCAGGCGGCGCGCGCAGACGGCGCGCGCAGGCGCCTGTCGGGCGCGCGTGGGCGCGCGCAGGCGGGCGCGGGGCACGCGCAGGCGGGCGCGCCTGGGCGAGCGCGGACGGGCGCGTGCGGCGAGGTTCGGGCGGCCGAACCTCGCCCGGTAGCGGACGCGCGCGGGCGGGCGTGGCCAGCGCGCGGGCGGACGCGGCCAGCGCGCGGGCGGGCGCGGCCAGCGCGCGGGCGGGCGCGCCCAGCGGGCGGACGGGCGCGGCCTGCGCGCGCGCGGCCTGGACGCGCGCGGCCAGGGCCTGGGCGCGCGCGGCCAGGGCCTGGGCGCGCGCTGGCGCTGCCTGGGCGCGCGCAGGCGCGCAGGGCCGCGGCCTGGGGGCTCACGGGCGCGTGCGGCGGGCATGCACGGGCGCGGCTTGTGTCGCGCATGGGTGTGCCGTGCCTTTGGCATGCTTGGCCTTGTCTTGGCCGACCTTGGACATGCTTGGCCAAGCATTGGGAGCCTTGGTTTGGCCAAGGCTTGGCCAAGTGCAAAGGAGGTTGGCCAAGGCTTGGCCAAGTGTAGGAAGGCTCGGCCGAGGCTTGGACATGTGCGCGGCATGCTCGGCCAAGGTTGGGCGTGCTTGGCCGAGGCTTGGCATTGATGGTATGGGCCCGGTGCGCGCGGGCGATGTCGGGCACGCGGCGGGCGCGGACGACCGCGGATGCATGCGGGCGAGCGCGGGCGTCGTCGGGCGCGCGGCGGGCCGAATGTCGGGGTGCTTGGCCAAGGTTCGGCCAAGTGTGAAGATGCTCGGCCGAGGCTTGGCCAAGCGTGAAGGGGCTTGGCCAAGGCTTGGCCGTCCCTCCAAACAGGTAGTTGGCTCGATCCTTGATCTTGGTCTTGGTAGGACCCTCCTTCGGTAGCTTCCGAGCCCGGACCTCTCCTTGGTGGTGGAATTTGATGGTGGTGTATGAGGGAGGTCCACAACATTCCCCCTCCCTTGAAAACTATCCTTGTCCTCAAGGATAAAGTTTGAATACCATCGGGGGAATTCTTTGTGAGCATGATGTGGAAGTGGTGTTCATCCAAAATGGACAACACAACCTCCACATGTTCCTTGTGTTGCTCCATGGGTTGAGAAGGAACCAAAATATTATCAAAGGAAGTAAACTTTGTCAAGTAAGGCCAAGGTACCTCTTTTGTTGTAGCTTGAAGAATGGACGATCTTTGCAAGGCATGCAAAGGGGGCTCGGCCTCCTCCTCTTTTGAACTACTTCCGGCCTCATCATCATGTTCAAGCTCTTCCCTTTCTTCAATGACTTGTGGCTCTTCCTTTGGCAAGCTCTTGACTTCGTTGGGTTGGTCCCTTTTGCCATTTTCAACCTCTTCTTTGTCTTCGGAAGGGGTTTGCGGTTGCAAGGAAGAAGATGCATGCTTGTTGAATTTCTCTTCGATGCATGTTTGCACTATCTCTTCTTGCTTCTTCTTGATGATATGCTCATGGCTTGCCCCAAGCTTCAAACATGTTCGGGCCTCCTCTAACTCCCTTTTTATCATCTTTAATTGGCCCTCTCTCCACCTTCTTTCTCCATAGCCATGCTCCCCATGGCGGCTAGCATAGCTACTTGCTCCTTGAGCACTCCTATACTCTCCTCTTTTTTCTTCTTCTCTCCACCAACTCTCTTTCTTTTCTTCTCTTCTCTTTTCTTCTCTTTTCTTTTCTTCTCTTTTCCTTTCTTCTCGATCCTCCACTTGGCCCCGCCGAGAGGCGTGCGACCAATGTTCATTTCTCCTCACTTCTTTCTCCCTTTTTCTCTCTTCTCTTCTTCTTTCTTCTCTCATCCTCTTATACTCATCTTTTCTCTCTCCCTCTTCCCTAACCCTTAGATTTTCTCTAATCTTGGCTAGGGTCACATTCGCCCTCTTCAAACATGCCTCACTCTCCTCCATAATGTTTACCATATTTACTCCACAATAGAATTTGAAATTTTTTTTTTTTGGAGTTGTAGGCGTTACCTCTTAGGAAGAAAACTTCCTAATGAAACCTCTCAATGAAAGCACCATTGTTGGAGGGCGTCTCTCGGCCCCGAGCCGCCACACCAAGCCTCGCACCTTGGCTCCTTGCGGACGCCTTAGAATTGAAGAAACGCGGGCCGAACGGGTAACGCCGGTTGTGTGCCGAGCACTTAGTAACCAAGGAAATCAAGGCAAGGGGAGGGCCTACTGGCTGCAGCTTGGCCCGACCCTTGGCTTGAATGAAACAACCAAACAATGCAAGTATTTGTGGAGGAAAGATTAAGGTTGATTCTATTCCCAAAATGAAGCTACAAGCTTAATCTAGTGGAACTATGATGGGTTCTCACTAGCCCAAGTCCTTAGAGAAACTCTAGGAC
>NC_143199.1:2042500-2047500 GCF_051530095.1 Phoenix dactylifera | reverse complement strand
GCGCTGGGCGACGGGCTCGGGCGGAAGGCCCGCCCAGGCAGGACACACCCCCTTACCTCCCCAGCGGGGCATCCTCCGAAGGCCCACCCCAAGGGCTCCAGCGAATCGAGGAGCATTGCACACGGAAACGGCCCGGACGCGAGTCCCGGTCGCACGGGGTGCGCATCCGGAACGTCCGGGACGCGCTTCCCGGGAGGGCCGATGGAGGGAGCCGAAGTGGCGCACGGCCGCCGGGCACGGACGGCCGAAGGCAGCGCCCGTGCGCCGGGAAGTCGGCAGGCGCGTGCCGGCTCCGTCGGGGACGAAATGTGCCGGGCAAGTCCGCCGCGAGGCAACGGTCCTGTGCGGAGTGGAGCGGAAGGCCCGCCGCGGCGGCAGCAGACCCCCCCTCCCTACCACCCCGGCGGGGCATCCGCCCAAAGCCCACCCCAAGCGTTCCAAAGTACCGAGGAGCGTTGCAAACGGGAACGGCCCGGACACGCGACCCGGTCGCACGGGATGCGCTTCCCGGTCGCACGGGTCGCGCGTCCCGGGAGGGCCGACGGACGAAGCCGAAGTGGCGCACGGCCGCCGCGCACGGACGGCCGGCGGCGGCGCCCGTGCGCCGGAAAGTCGTCGGGCGCGCGACGGCTCCGTCGGGGACGAACGGTGCCGGGCACGACCGCCGCGAGGCAACGGACTTGTGCGGAGGGGGGCGGAAGGCCCGCCGCGGCGGCGCCAGCCCCCCCTCCCTACCACCCCGACGGGGCATCCGCCCAAAGCCCACCCCAAGCGTTCCAAAGTACCGAGGAGCGTTGCAAACGGGAACCGCCCGGACACGCGTCCCGGTCGCACGGGATGCGCGTCCCGGTCGCACGGGTCGCGCGTCCCGGGAGGGCCGACGGAGGAAGCCGGCGCACGGCCGCCGCGCGGACGGCCGGCGGGGGCGCCCATGCGCCGGGGCCTCGGCGGGCGCGGGCCGGCTCCCTCGGGGACGAACGGGGCCGGGCCCGCCCGCCGCGAGGCGACGGACTTGTGCGGAGTGGAGCGGAAGTCCCGCCGCGGCAGCAGCAGCCCCCCCTCCCTACCACCCCGGCGGGGCATCCGCCCAAGGCCCACCCCAAGCGTTCTAAAGTACCGAGGAGCGTTGCAAACGGGAACGGCCCGGACACGCGTCCCGGTCTCACGGGATGCGCGTCCCGGTCGCACGGGTCGCGCATCCCGGGAGGGCCGACGGAGGAAGCCGGCGCACGGCCGCCGCGCGGACGGCCGGCGGCGGCGCCCATGCGCCGGGGCCTCGGCGGGCGCGTGCCGGCTCCCTCGGGGACGAACGGTGCCGGGCGCGCCCGCCGCGAGGCGACGGACTTGTGCGGAGTGGAGCGGAAGTCCCGCCGCGGCAGCAGCAGCCCCCCCTCCCTACCACCCCGGCGGGGCATCCGCCCAAGGCCCACCCCAAGCGTTCCAAAGTACCGAGGAGCGTTGCAAACGGGAACGGCCCGGACACGCGTCCCGGTCTCACGGGATGCGCGTCCCGGTCGCACGGGTCGCGCATCCCGGGAGGGCCGACGGAGGAAGCCGGCGCACGGCCGCCGCGCGGACGGCCGGCGGCGGCGCCCATGCGCCGGGGCCTCGGCGGGCGCGTGCCGGCTCCCTCGGGGACGAACGGTGCCGGGCGCGCCCGCCGCGAGGCGACGGACTTGTGCGGAGTGGAGCGGAAGTCCCGCCGCGGCAGCAGCCGCCCCCCCTCCCTACCACCCCGGCGGGGCATCCGCCCAAAGCCCACCCCAAGCGTTCCAAAGTACCGAGGAGCGTTGCAAACGGGAACGGCCCGGACACGCGTCCCGGTCGCACGGGATGCGCGTCCCGGTCGCACGGGTCGCGCGTCCCGGGAGGACAGACCGAGCAAGCCGAGGTGCCGCTCACGGCCGCCGCGAGGGACGTACGGCGCCGGCGCCCGCGCCCCGTGGCACGGCCTAGAGCGTGCCCCCTTGCCACCCCATCGGGGCATCGGCGCAAAGCCCACCGCGGGGTAGATAACCGAAGGCAACGAGGGACGGTGGATGCACATATCCGAGCAGTGGCGATAGGGCCGGAGGGAGCACCGACAGGGCCGTGAGATTTTAAAGTACCGAGGGAATTTGCAAACCGGGCCCGCCCCTCCCCCCGTCCATCGCACGCCGATCGGGGGTCCGGCGCCCCGCGGGGGGCTGCCGGCATGCGCTCCCGGTGCAGGCATCGACGAGCCGCCCGCGACCTCCACTCGGGTCCGAGCCCCCAAGCGCGGATGCCGAAACGCGCCGGCCGCGGCAGCCCCACCCCTGCCACCCCATCGGGGCATCGGCGCAAGGCCCACCCTGGGGTAGATAACCGAAGGCAACGAGGGACGGTGGATGCACATATCCGAGCAATAGCGATAGGGCCGGAGCGAAAACCGAGGGGGTCGGGGGGTTTTAATGTTCCGAGGGAAGTTGGAAACGGGGCCCGCCCGGACGCCCGTCCCTCGCACGCCGATCGGGGGTCCCGCACCCCGCGGGGGGCTGCCGGCATGCGCCCCTAGTACAAGCATCGACGAGTCGCCCGCGACCTCCACTCGGATCCGGCGGCGCACGCGCGGATGGCGAAACGCGGCGGCCGCGGCTGCAGCCCCCCTACCACCCCGTTGGCGCGTCGGCGCAAAGCCCACCCCGGGGAGGATAACCGAAGGCGACGAGGGACGATGCATGCACATATCCGAGCAAATACCGAGAGGGTCGGGGGGAAGACCGAGAGGCAAGGGGTGTTTAGAGTACCGAGGGAAGTTGCGAAAGGGGCCCGCCCGGACGCTCGCCGCTCGCACGCGGATCGGGGGTCCGGCGTTGCGCGCCGCCGGCCAGCGCGATCCGGCGGGGCGCATGGAGGGCGCCGCCCATCGCCGGAGCTTGCTCGGTCATCTCTGCCGCACGGACACGTAAGCGCCGCCGCGCAAGGTTCGGCCGGCGGGGCGGACGGTTCGCCGCCGCAGGCCTTTCCCGCAGCCGGAACGTGGGCCCGGCGTTGCGCGCCGGCGGGCCGCGCAATCCGCCGGGGCGCACGGCGGGCGCCGCCCGTCGCCGGGGCTTCGCTCGGTCATCTCGGCCGCACGGACACGTGCGCGCAGCCGCGGAAGGTTCGGCCGGCGGGGCGGACGGTTCGCCGACGCAGGCCTCTCCCGCGGCCGGAACGCGGGACCGGCGTTGCGCGCCGGCGGAAGGCGCGATCCGGCAGGGCGCACGGCGGGCGCCGCCCGGGCTTCGCTCGGTCATCTCGGCCGCACGGACACGTGCGCGCCGCCCATCGCCGGGGCTTCGCTCGGTCATCTCGGCCGCGCCGCCACGTGCGCGCCGCCGCGGAAGGCTTGGCCGGCCGGGCGGACGGTTCGCCGCCGCAGGCCTTTCCCGCAGCATGCGCCCCTTCGCCCGAACGACCGCGGGACTCCGGTACGGCCTAGCCGTCAGCCGCCCGGCTGCAAGCCGTCGGGGCCGCTCGATCCCCGTCGCGTGCCGGCCGCCGCTCGGGCCAGCCGGCCGGCTGCCGCACGTAACCTCTGACCTCATCAGCGGTCGATCCGCACCGCGCTGGTCTTCGGTGCGGACCCGTCGGGGCCGTGCCGCGCCGGCCGTCGCATCCGGTTCCGCAGGCGCCGCCCGGTTGCCTCCCGCCCTCGTGCGCTCGCGCCGGCCGGGCGACGCGGTGCCCGCGGGACTCGGGCATGGTTGAGCCGTCGGCCGCCCGGCGGCATGCCGCCGCCGCTCCGCGCCGCGTGCCGGCTGCGCTCCTCCCCGCGCCCGTCCGCGGGCGGGCCCGCCGCCGCTCGCGCCGGCCGGGCGACGCGGTGCCCGCGGGACTCGGGCATGGTTGAGCCGTCGGCCGCCCGGCGGCATGCCGCCGCCGCTCCGCGCCGCGTGCCGGCTGCGCTCCTCCCCGCGCCCGTCCGCGGGCGGGCCCGCCGCCGCTCGCGCCGGCCGGGCGACGCGGTGCCCGCGGGACTCGGGCACGGTTGAGCCGACGGCCGCCCGGCGGCATGCCGCCGCCGCTCCGCGCCGCGTGCCGGCTGCGCTCCTCCCCGCGCCCGTCCGTGGGTGGGCCCGCCGCCGCTCGGCCTAGCCCCCCGGCTGCCGCACGTAACCTGCGACCTCGTCGGCGCTGGATGCGCGTCGTGACAGTTTTCGGTGGGGCGCCGCGGAGGCGCCGGGGGCCCATGCGACGGGCCAGGGGGCGAACGGAGGGCTCGGTCAGCCCTAACAGGGGACCGGCGACAAAGGAGCGGTCGCGCAAAGCTTCGTAAGGGACCCAGACGACGGGCCGACCGATCCGAAGCACCGCGCACGGACGCGCAGCGGGCCCACGACGGGCCGACACGGAAGGCCCGCCGCCAAGGCCGCAAAACCGACAAAGGAACCCACGGGGACGCACCAGAGCGGGCAAAGCTTTCACCGAACGGGACGGGACCGAGCCCCCGCAACAGGCGAGGGCGACGGATCCGACCAAGTAAGGCCGATCCCGCTCCACGCACGCGCGGCCGCAGGAACTTCGTGAGGGACGGGACGACCGGCCGACCGAACCGAAGCGCCGCGCACGGCCGCCGCGAGGGCCGGCCGGAGGCATAGACCGAGCGCCGCGCCAGCGGAAGGAGCGTGCCGGCTCCGTCGGGGACCACCTGCGCACGGTCCGTCCGAGCGAGCCGACGGACCGGCGCGGAAGGCCCGGCGCCGAGCCCGCAAAACCGACAAAGGAACCCACAGGGACGCACCAAAGCGGCCCAAGATTTCACCGAGACGGGACCGAGCCCACGCAACATGCGATGGCGACGGATCGGACCAAGTAAGGCCGATCCAACTCCGCGCGCGCGCGGCCGCGAGCACTTCGTGAGGGACAGGAAGACCGGCCGACCGAACCGAAGCGCCGCGCACGGCCGCCACAAGGGCCGGCTGGAGGCGTAGACCGAGAGCCGCACCAGCGGAAGGAGCGTGCCGGCTCCGTCGTGGGCCAACTCCGCGGGGCCC
>NC_143199.1:2025000-2032500 GCF_051530095.1 Phoenix dactylifera | reverse complement strand
GTAAAAATATTGTGGCATAAATACCAAAATATGAATTCATGCAATTTATAATATATCTTAGAGTATACATAAAGTTCAAGGCTTTGAAGGTTCTTTTAAAGCTCTTTTAAAGACTTTATTCTTCTATTCCAAAAAAAACAATTTGATACATAAAAATATGAATTGGCACACAATTTAAGTTCTAAAGATCAAGTCAATTAGGACTCATTAGTGAATATCAAAATAGGTTTTCTAAGAGATGCTCAAGAAAATTTTACACGTTATTCTCCCCCTTTTTCATTAAGTTAGAGGCTCTTTAAGCTCAACTTGCAATTTGGTTCATGATTTATGCATAAGATATACTAACCAAATAACACGCCTCAAGGTGTATCATAAAGATTTTCAGATTAAATTTCAGATAATACATATTGGAGAGTATTAGGATCATTTTTCATTTAGTATTCTTTCTCTCTCCTTTAGCTATAGATTTATGCAATTAAGTCCAATAAGACCTCTCCTTCTGAAATTTTCTTTCTCCCCCTCAATTGATCATTCCATTTAAGAGTTTAGAATCCTAAGATAATGTTCAATAAAATTGTCAATCTCAAAAATATATTTTCTATAAGTTTCAGCTTATTTTCATAAGACTCAAGGTTTGAGATAAGACAACCTTTATAGAACTCATCTCAAGGTAATTTAAAGCATGTCTTGCAATATAAGGAGGTTCATCAAAATCAATCCATAAAATTCAAGGTATGCATCAAATTAAAGTTTCTTTAGGATAAGATACTGAATATCTAAAGCTCCCCCTCAAAAGATGCATTCTTCTTTAATCATTCTTTTCTTTGGTTGAATTTCAGAATTTAATAATAAACGTGAATAAAACTGAAATTCTATGTTATCAAGAATGTAGAGTGATCTAGAATTATTCAAAATTTATAGTATTCACTCTATATATATATATTCTGATGGTAGTTTCTAAGAATGTAGGAGAGAAAAAAAAACATATAGATGATCATTGAGGTATGTGTATTTATAGAACTCAATTTCTTAATCACAGTTTTTCAGCAATGTATACATGAAGCTCAATAAATTTTTTAAATATTAAAATAAAGTCATATATTTAAAAATATTTACTTGCAATCAAGATCATCGTAAGACACATCATTTGAATCAAAATTAGTATACTTTGAAGGTAAGAAATGATATGTTTCGGATGCGTATCGGAGCAATCAAAATAAATTCTGTTTTTCTTACATTAACATTTTATTTAGTAATCATATGGAGTTTAAACTTTTATACAAAATCGGATTCTGAATTACATAGGATTTTCAATAGAAGCTTTCTAAGTCATAATATGAGATATGTATCTTTCACAATGTAGCTCATCTTAAATTGTTACGATTGAAAAATACATATTTCAATAACATTAAAGCACTTTCAGAATCTTTGTGTTTAATTTTGAGTTTCGATACAAAATAAAGGATATTTTAACAAGTATTAGGACATTATGTATCAAAGTTAGGCAAGTAGAAAGATAGATCAATATCAATTTATTTTCCCTAAATAGAGATGTTCTTCTCTTCTCCTTTCTACAATTTTATTTAGCTTTCAGATTTTAACAATGATTGTGAATGATAAATCTGAAATTTCTTTTCAATAAAACTAAACAAAAGATGTTATGTAGCAATTCAAACATTCAATCAAATTGTCCAAGTATGAAACATTACAAAATATTGAGAATCCATAAATCAAGACATCATACCATATGCAAAATATACCATGTGTTAAGTCATGCATTAAAATACTAAGAACAAGAATGTCAAGGATCAAAATCAATTCTTTTCAAATAAACTCCCCCTATTTAAATATAATCTTGCAATGATTTCATCCTTAAAGTGTGTTTTCAAGTGATTAAAAATTTGACTTAATTCTACTTTCATTTACTTTGTTTTTTATTTATAACTTTCTTATGCTCTATACTCTATTTGCTCCCTATCCGGTGGAGTTGGGAAGGGGCACGAGGTACTACCACTAGCCTTCCTCTTGTGCCGTCCCTAATATGCCCTACACCGAATAGTTGGGTCAAATAGTGCCGGGTACTACCACTAGCCTCCCCATTGGCACCATCCCTATGATGAGCAATATAGAAAGGTTAAAATGTTTACTTCAAAAACTCCCTGTTTAAGTGTAATTAATTATGGATTTTATTCCTTCCAAAAGAATGCTCACACAAGTCTCACAAATGTGTCGAATATATTAAGTTTGTTTTGCTTTTCCTTAAGGTTGAAGTGTTTGCCTCTACTTGGATTTTACTTCTCTTGAATAATATCCATTTTCTTTTCTTTATCTCTCTCTCTTTTTGTTATTCTCAAGTAATCTACATGAAAGAGCAGAATAAAGAAATAATGAAATGTATCGTATAGAGGTATATCATGCAAACACTATTTTCATTATGCCCAAGAATTCGTAGCTTCTCACAAGTCATTCTAAATCAGAGTTTTAATCATATACTTGTGTATTTCATGGTTATGATACAGCCATAGAAATATTTTAGATTGAGCAAACCATGAAACAATTTCTAAAAGTATAAGTCAGTCAATACACATATAGACATGATATCAAAAATTAATAATTAAAGAATTTAATCATGCCATAATAGGATTTAAGTTATTGACTTTGCTCAATTAATTTGTGAGAAAGGTATCTAAAATTACCTATTCATTATATGTTCTTCAAGCCAAATTAGATTTCTTATGTGTGAACTTTTGGCTGAAGAAGATCCTCTCTCTTGTTTGCATGTGAATGTTTAGTGTATCTTACATGAAGATATCCTTCAAGTTGAAATTTCTCATTTTTCTTTCTTGAAGGAAGGTCATTAGTTTCTTTAAGATACAAAGCATTCATCCAATATATATATATTTTTTAATTAGATGACTCAATATGAGATATGACAATAGTTGCATGTTGAGTCACTTTATTCAAGAGATTGCCTAAATATAAGCAAGCACATATCACTTGAACTAAAGAGATAGATTCATTAACCAAGATAGTTCAAGGACAAGCATGTGAGGCAATAGACAGATTTATCAAGGTCAAATCAATTTAGTTTAGATTCTATTTGCTTAAGATAATTATCAATAAGATGTGTTAACTAAGTTTTAATCAACTTATCTTAAACGTTTGTTTCTATCAAAATTCAGATTATGACGTATTTGTTATCAATAAAATATGATTAATTAAAGTTAGATTGAAGTCTTGCACAAGGTCACATAATGAGCATACAATCTGGTCTACTAGCTGTATGATAAAATAATTATTCTATCATGCTTCAATACAGCTTTAAACAATAGATCTACTTTGCTCATCCTTTACAATTTCTACAAGATGGGGTCATAGATATACCTTCTTCACGCCAATCTTCTATAAGAGTTTTCTTATGGACTAACGTTGGTCAATGAAGATCCCCTTTCTTGTTTGTCTTAATTTGGAGTTTGAGAGAAGATGTTAATTCATTCATCATATTTCAAACTCACTTTGCAATATAACTCTTCATTAGTAGAACCAAAAATGATGTCATCAATGTGTGCTATGAGCAAGCAAGATATCATAGATTCTTCTTTTTGATGCATAGATTTATCACTATTACTTTCTATCAACAAGGTTACCTAAGCTTTTATATATCAAGCTTTTGATGCTTGTTTTAAATCACATATTGCTTTATCATATATGTAATGTGTAATTTTTAAATATGGTGGTTATTTAACATAGATCTACTTTTTAATGAAATAACCACATAGGAGTGAATTCTACACATTCATTTGACAGAATATAAAGCTCATGAGTCAAGCAAATGATAGTGGTGATCTTTACTTTTAATCATGCAAGAATCAAGATCTATTTCATCTTTTCTTGATTCAGTCTTTTAGTAGTTATCAATTTTTCTTCATTAAGTGCATTTCTGAAAAACTCAATTTTGTTATAATTATTAACAAGTTTTCAGATTGTTATATGTAAAAGATTAACCATATATAATTTGATCTTAGTATCTTGACAGTAAATCATTAGTCTCATAGAGAATAAGACGACTTGATATTTTTGCAACTAAAATCTTTTCATTGAATATTCTATATACATTGCTTGATGAATGATATCCAAGGATAGACATATCTCTATCAGATTTGGCATTATTTTTCATAAGAACATATCAAGCATAACATGTACGACTGAAAAATATGAAAGATATGCAATGGTTCATTTTCCATTTTTCAGAAGATCAAAAGGAGTTTTCATCAAAAATAGATCTAATAGAAATCATATGTATGACAAGCAGTGATGATAGCTTTTTAAAAATCATTTAAGTAGATGACTATCATACACAGTTGTCTTTTTCATTTCTTCAAGAATTCTATTACCCCTATTTTACTTAAGATGTCCTTGGTGCTGAAATAGTTAATTTCTGCATAAACTTTATCAGGATTTTGGTTTTCAACACTGTGCCATGATACTCTTTATCTTCACAGTTAGGAAACCTTTATCATTTGAAACACTTTTACAAGATTCAGCAAATACAGAAAATATTTTCAAGTTTATTTTCCAAGAACAAATCCAATGTAAGCTTTTGAAAACTTAGAGATGGAAACAACATCTTTAGATTTAGAAATGATTTTTGGTTGTTTCCTTAGTTAGCATGCATAGCAAAACTTTGACCTTTAAGAAGATAATTTAAGTAAGCCAATGGCAAGGTCTTTTGAGATTAAGTATATACTAGCATGAGTTGATTTTGTATGCTAAAGGTGGTTTCTTTAATCTTGGTATTCATAGTGCATATATTTAAAAACATACCAAGTACACATTATCATATCTATGATCAATAAACAATAATGCCATGGATAAAAACTCTCAATCAAGCATATAGAGAATTCATAGAATTATTCTTAATAAATTAATCATTTTGCAACTTATCCAATAGTGAGTAAAGTACACTATGAAGTGATTTGATCATATTTCCAAAAGTATTTTCTATATCACAAAATTGATCACTATTAGCAATTCATATCAAATACTAAGCAAAAATAATGATGAGATGCAAGGATTACTGATTTTTGTTAATAACTTTTCATAAGTATATTTTAAGTTTCTTTTGTTCCATGGGTATCTTGGTACACCTATGTGTACATCCTCATTTTCTCATTTTGGGTACCCAAGCTTGCTTGAGTCCTTGAGAGTTAGGACATATGGTTCCTTTTGGAACCCATATCTGTTTAATAGTAATAACTTTACCATTTGATTTAATTATACTAGAACGATAGGTAAAGTTGTTATTCCCATCCTTTTCATTTTTGAAATAACTTATCTTATTTAATGGTTTGCTTGATGAATTGATAACCTTTTTCTCTAGAGATTTATTGTTAAGTAAAGGAATCAAGCCAAGTTTTGATTTATCACAAGCAACATATTGGCTTTCAAACATCATTTTTAATCGTTCTGAACTTACGGTGAATTTGTTAATAAAAGATTTTAATTGATTAATTTCTTTACTTAAGTTTTGATTTTCTTTAATTAAGCTATGATTTTTCTGAATCAATTCTTCTGAAAATGACCTTAAACTTTTATTTTCAGAATTTAGTTTGTCTTGTATTTCAGTAATAGAATTTCTTTCTTTTGAAATTTCCAAATTTAGCTTTTTAAGATTTTTATTTTTCCTAGCTAATTTTCTACATTCACTATACAAATCATGAAAAGCATTTAAAAGTTCATCATAAGAATATTTTTCATGAAAGTCATTTGGTGTAAGATTAGATTCAGATTCTACTTTATCTTCTTGTACCATAAGACATAAGTTAGTTACCTCTTGTAGTTCATTGTTGCTCCTAACTTTCAATTCCTTGTCTGACTTTCTCTTGGTCAAGGCTTTCTTGCGCTTTACCTCTTTCTTCCTTTCTTCTTGCTTCCTCTTCTTCTTTGTCTTTAGGAAGCTGATTTGCCTCGGAGTCGACTCGGACCTTATTGGAGTCGACTCGACTAACTTGGGAGTCGACTCTGAGCTTCTTGGAGTCGACTCGACTGAGGGAGATTCATCACCCTTTTCTGCAGTCTCATTGTTAGTATATAATTGAAGCATATGAGAGCTAATCTGAGATTTATCATAAATATTTTCTAAAGTATCCCAGATCTCCTTAGCAGATAAGCATGCAGAAATTTCATTAAACTTTGTTTCTTGAATAGCACAATATAATATGTTCATAGCATTAGCATTTAATTGTGCTAAGTCCTTCTCATTAATATGAGAGAGTGTGTGAAGGTCATTTATTATGATTTTCCATAGATAATAGTTTTGTGATTGAATGAAAATGCGCATGCGTATTTTCCAATGTGGGTAGTTTATACCATTAAACAGTGGAGGTGTATCAATTGATTGTCCTTCTCCTAGAAAACTATCTATTTGAGTTGTCATGATCTTTGGCTCTAGTCGGTTAAGACTACAAATAATATTTGAGCACCTGCTCTGATACCACTTGTTGCCCAGTAGATACAACCCAAGAGGGGGGGGTGAATTGGGTCTTTTAAAACTTTTAAACTACTTCTAAGACTTTTTGATTAACTATGCTAAGTTATATAGATGCACAGTGGAATTTAAACTTAGCAACAGTATGATTTATTAAATGGGACTTGATTAAGTAAATTGAGTATGCTTGCAACTAAGGGATGCGTAGATACGAGTTAAGCAAGCAATATATCTAAGTAAGCAAGTTAGACAATGACAAAAAGCATCACAAACACAATAAACATATAGTGGTTCGGTGCACCCCAGCACCTACATCCACTCCCCAAGACCTCTTGGGAATTCCACTATAATCCTACAGATTACAGCCGGTTGTTTTACAAGCTCACAACCCAACTTGTTGTTTTGCGAGATAACAACGAACTCGGTCGGTTTTCCCAGGCTCACCGACTAGAACCACCCCCGATTGTTTTCCCGGGATCACAATCGAACCCTTACACGTTGGTTTTACCCTCGGCTCACCAACAAACCTAAACCCCGTTGGTTTTCCCTTTGGCTCACCAACAAACCTTACACCGTTGGTTTTCCCTTTGGCTCACCAACAAACCTTTAACCCCTTGATTCAATCCCTTGATTGAATCAAGTTACAAGATATTAAAACAAAGAATAAAAACAAATCAAAGCTTCTTAAGCAAGCAAATATAACAATATAAACAAATAGAGTAAAGAGAAGCCCTCAAACGAGTTTTGAAGATGGAGGAGCTCGGCTTCTTCTTTACTTGACCCTCTTCTGATTTGGCACGAGGTAGAGGATCACTGAGGCAGCACACGGATGGAGAGGAAGCTTTGGGATTCTCTTGGATGCTCTTCTTCTCTCTATTTCGCTTTGGATGGCCCTTTTGTGCTTATGGGAGATTTCCTTTGTAATCTCTTTGAGATCTCTTTCCTAGATGATCTCTCCCACTTCCATAAGTTCTCCCCAAGCTCTCTTCTTGCTTTTTATAGCTTTAGATGGC
>NC_143199.1:2015000-2020000 GCF_051530095.1 Phoenix dactylifera | reverse complement strand
GCCCGGACACGCGTCCCGGTCTCACGGGATGCGCGTCCCGGTCGCACGGGTCGCGCATCCCGGGAGGGCCGACGGAGGAAGCCGGCGCACGGCCGCCGCGCGGACGGCCGGCGGCGGCGCCCATGCGCCGGGGCCTCGGCGGGCGCGTGCCGGCTCCCTCGGGGACGAACGGTGCCGGGCGCGCCCGCCGCGAGGCGACGGACTTGTGCGGAGTGGAGCGGAAGTCCCGCCGCGGCAGCAGCCGCCCCCCCTCCCTACCACCCCGGCGGGGCATCCGCCCAAAGCCCACCCCAAGCGTTCCAAAGTACCGAGGAGCGTTGCAAACGGGAACGGCCCGGACACGCGTCCCGGTCGCACGGGATGCGCGTCCCGGTCGCACGGGTCGCGCGTCCCGGGAGGACAGACCGAGCAAGCCGAGGTGCCGCTCACGGCCGCCGCGAGGGACGTACGGCGCCGGCGCCCGCGCCCCGTGGCACGGCCTAGAGCGTGCCCCCTTGCCACCCCATCGGGGCATCGGCGCAAAGCCCACCGCGGGGTAGATAACCGAAGGCAACGAGGGACGGTGGATGCACATATCCGAGCAGTGGCGATAGGGCCGGAGGGAGCACCGACAGGGCCGTGAGATTTTAAAGTACCGAGGGAATTTGCAAACCGGGCCCGCCCCTCCCCCCGTCCATCGCACGCCGATCGGGGGTCCGGCGCCCCGCGGGGGGCTGCCGGCATGCGCTCCCGGTGCAGGCATCGACGAGCCGCCCGCGACCTCCACTCGGGTCCGAGCCCCCAAGCGCGGATGCCGAAACGCGCCGGCCGCGGCAGCCCCACCCCTGCCACCCCATCGGGGCATCGGCGCAAGGCCCACCCTGGGGTAGATAACCGAAGGCAACGAGGGACGGTGGATGCACATATCCGAGCAATAGCGATAGGGCCGGAGCGAAGACCGAGGGGGTCGGGGGGTTTTAATGTTCCGAGGGAAGTTGGAAACGGGGCCCGCCCGGACGCCCGTCCCTCGCACGCCGATCGGGGGTCCCGCACCCCGCGGGGGGCTGCCGGCATGCGCCCCTAGTACAAGCATCGACGAGTCGCCCGCGACCTCCACTCGGATCCGGCGGCGCACGCGCGGATGGCGAAACGCGGCGGCCGCGGCTGCAGCCCCCCTACCACCCCGTTGGCGCGTCGGCGCAAAGCCCACCCCGGGGAGGATAACCGAAGGCGACGAGGGACGATGCATGCACATATCCGAGCAAATACCGAGAGGGTCGGGGGGAAGACCGAGAGGCAAGGGGTGTTTAGAGTACCGAGGGAAGTTGCGAAAGGGGCCCGCCCGGACGCTCGCCGCTCGCACGCGGATCGGGGGTCCGGCGTTGCGCGCCGCCGGCCAGCGCGATCCGGCGGGGCGCACGGAGGGCGCCGCCCATCGCCGGAGCTTGCTCGGTCATCTCTGCCGCACGGACACGTAAGCGCCGCCGCGCAAGGTTCGGCCGGCGGGGCGGACGGTTCGCCGCCGCAGGCCTTTCCCGCAGCCGGAACGTGGGCCCGGAGTTGCGCGCCGGCGGGCCGCGCAATCCGCCGGGGCGCACGGCGGGCGCCGCCCGTCGCCGGGGCTTCGCTCGGTCATCTCGGCCGCACGGACACGTGCGCACAGCCGCGGAAGGTTCGGCCGGCGGGGCGGACGGTTCGCCGACGCAGGCCTCTCCCGCGGCCGGAACGCGGGACCGGCGTTGCGCGCCGGCGGAAGGCGCGATCCGGCAGGGCGCACGGCGGGCGCCGCCCGGGCTTCGCTCGGTCATCTCGGCCGCACGGACACGTGCGCGCCGCCCATCGCCGGGGCTTCGCTCGGTCATCTCGGCCGCGCCGCCACGTGCGCGCCGCCGCGGAAGGCTTGGCCGGCCGGGCGGACGGTTCGCCGCCGCAGGCCTTTCCCGCAGCATGCGCCCCTTCGCCCGAACGACCGCGGGACTCCGGTACGGCCTAGCCGTCGGCCGCCCGGCTGCAAGCCGTCGGGGCCGCTCGATCCCCGTCGCGTGCCGGCCGCCGCTCGGGCCAGCCGGCCGGCTGCCGCACGTAACCTCTGACCTCATCAGCGGTCGATCCGCACCGCGCTGGTCTTCGGTGCGGACCCGTCGGGGCCGTGCCGCGCCGGCCGTCGCATCCGGTTCCGCAGGCGCTGCCCGGTTGCCTCCCGCCCTCGTGCGCTCGCGCCGGCCGGGCGACGCGGTGCCCGCGGGACTCGGGCATGGTTGAGCCGTCGGCCGCCCGGCGGCATGCCGCCGCCGCTCCGCGCCGCGTGCCGGCTGCGCTCCTCCCCGCGCCCGTCCGCGGGCGGGCCCGCCGCCGCTCGCGCCGGCCGGGCGACGCGGTGCCCGCGGGACTCGGGCATGGTTGAGCCGTCGGCCGCCCGGCGGCATGCCGCCGCCGCTCCGCGCCGCGTGCCGGCTGCGCTCCTCCCCGCGCCCGTCCGCGGGCGGGCCCGCCGCCGCTCGCGCCGGCCGGGCGACGCGGTGCCCGCGGGACTCGGGCACGGTTGAGCCGACGGCCGCCCGGCGGCATGCCGCCGCCGCTCCGCGCCGCGTGCCGGCTGCGCTCCTCCCCGCGCCCGTCCGTGGGTGGGCCCGCCGCCGCTCGGCCTAGCCCCCCGGCTGCCGCACGTAACCTGCGACCTCGTCGGCGCTGGATGCGCGTCGTGACAGTTTTCGGTGGGGCGCCGCGGAGGCGCCGGGGGCCCATGCGACGGGCCAGGGGGCGAACGGAGGGCTCGGTCAGCCCTAACAGGGGACCGGCGACAAAGGAGCGGTCGCGCAAAGCTTCGTAAGGGACCCAGACGACGGGCCGACCGATCCGAAGCACCGCGCACGGACGCGCAGCGGGCCCACGACGGGCCGACACGGAAGGCCCGCCGCCAAGGCCGCAAAACCGACAAAGGAACCCACGGGGACGCACCAGAGCGGGCAAAGCTTTCACCGAACGGGACGGGACCGAGCCCCCGCAACAGGCGAGGGCGACGGATCCGACCAAGTAAGGCTGATCCCGCTCCACGCACGCGCGGCCGCAGGAACTTCGTGAGGGACGGGACGACCGGCCGACCGAACCGAAGCGCCGCGCACGGCCGCCGCGAGGGCCGGCCGGAGGCATAGACCGAGCGCCGCGCCAGCGGAAGGAGCGTGCCGGCTCCGTCGGGGACCACCTGCGCACGGTCCGTCCGAGCGAGCCGACGGACCGGCGCGGAAGGCCCGGCGCCGAGCCCGCAAAACCGACAAAGGAACCCACAGGGACGCACCAAAGCGGCCCAAGATTTCACCGAGACGGGACCGAGCCCACGCAACATGCGATGGCGACGGATCGGACCAAGTAAGGCCGATCCAACTCCGCGCGCGCGCGGCCGCGAGCACTTCGTGAGGGACAGGAAGACCGGCCGACCGAACCGAAGCGCCGCGCACGGCCGCCACAAGGGCCGGCTGGAGGCGTAGACCGAGAGCCGCACCAGCGGAAGGAGCGTGCCGGCTCCGTCGTGGGCCAACTCCGCGGGGCCCATCCGAGCGAGCCGACGGGCCGGCGCGGAAGGCCCGGCCGAACCCGCAAAACCGACAAAGGAACCCACAGGGACGCACCAGAGCGGACAAAGATTTCACCGAACAGGACGGGACCGAGCCCACGGAACATGCGAGGGCGAAGGATCGGACCAAGTAAGGCCGATCCAACTCCGCGCGCGCGCGGCTGCGAACACTTCATGAGGGACGGGAAGACCGGCCGACCGATCCGAAGCACCGCGCACGGCCGCCGCAAGGGCCGACCGAAGGAATAGACCGAGCGCCGCACCAGCGGAAGGAGCGTGCCGGCTCCGTCGTGGGCCAACTCCGCGGGGCCCATCCGAGCGAGCCGACGGGCCGGCACGGAAGGCCCGGCCGAACCCGCAAAACCGACAAAGGAACCCACAGGGACGCACCAGAGCGGACAAAGATTTTACCGAACGGGACGGGACCGAGCCCACGCAACATGCGAGGGCGAAGGATCGGACCAAGTAAGGCCGATCCAACTCCGCGCGCGCGCGGCCGCGAAAACTTCGTCAGGGACGGGACGACGGGCCGACCGATCCGAAGCGCCGTGCACGGCCGCCGCAACGGCCGGCCGGAGGCGTAGACCGAGCGCCGCGCCAGCAGAAGGAGCGTGCCGGCTCCGTCGTGGGCCCGCTGCGCGTGGCCCATCCGAGCGAGCCGACGGGCCGAATCCCTCGAGGACGAACGGTGCCGGGCACGCCCGCAGCGAGTGCCCACGGCGGGCTTGTGCGGAGTGGAGCGGAAGGCCCGCCGCGGCGGCAGCAGCCCCCCCTCCCTACCACCCCAGCGGGGCATCCGCCCAAAGCCCACCCCAAGCGTTCCAAAGTACCGAGGAGCGTTGCAAACGGGAACCGCCCGGACATGCGTCCCGGTCGCACGGGATGCGCGTCCCGGTCGCACGGGTCGCGCGTCCCGGGAGGGCCGACGGAGGAAGCCGAAGTGCCGTGCGCGGCCGCCGCGACGGCCGGACGGCGGCGGCGCCCGTGCGCCGCGGCAAAGGCGGGAGCGGCCCGGCTCCGTCCGGGGCGCCGCGAGCTTCGGTCGAACCTTTGCCGTGACTCTTCGCAATAGGCCAAGCCCATTCACACTTGGCCAAGCCTAGGCCAAGCCAAGGCCTCCAATGCTTGGCCAAGTGCCTCCAAGGTCGGCCAAGACGGTGCCCAGCGTGCCAAAGCCATGGCATGCCCATGCGCGGCCCAAGCCGCGCCCATGAGCCCCAGCCGCACGCGGCCGCGCGCGCCCGCGCCCAGGCCACGGCCGCGCTGCGCGCCTGGCGCGCGCGCCCGCGCCCAGGCCACGGCCGCGCCCAGGCCCCGGCCGCGCCGCGCCCGCCCAGGCCCCGGCCGCGCCGCGCCCGCCCAGGCCCCGGCCGCGCCGCGCCCGCCCAGGCCGCGCGCGCCCGCGCCCAGGCCACGGCCGCGCGCGCCCGCGCCGACGCCCCGGCCGCGC
>NC_143199.1:2002500-2007500 GCF_051530095.1 Phoenix dactylifera | reverse complement strand
GAGCCCGGCCGCGCGCGCAACCGGCCGCGCGCGGCCCCTGGTGCCCGCCCGCCCGCGCGAGGCGGGGCGCTCGAAGGCGCGCAGGGCCGGGCGGCAGGCCCCGCGCGCGCGCCCGCGCCCGAACGCTCGGCGGAGCAAGGGCCCGGGCGCCGTGCCGCGCGCGCACCAGAAAGAACGAACATGAGCGCGCCCGCCCGGGCCAGGGCCCTGGCGCGACGGCCGCGCGACGGCCCGAGCGCCCCCGCCGCGCGCGAGCGCCCGCGCGCCGCTCGGCCGGGGGCGCCCGGCCCTGCGCAGAACCGAGCGACCACGCCGCGGACGCGCGAGCGCCCAGGCGCGACAGCGGGACGGCGCGCGCGTCCGAGAGGCCGATCGGCCTAGCGCGCCCGTCCTTGCGCGAACCCGGGCAACGGCCCGCCCGCCCGCGCGGCCCGGCCGCCCGCGCGACGCGCCCATCCGCGCGGGCCAAATGCGCAGAACCGAGCGACCACGCCGCGGCCGCGCGCGCGCCAAGGCGCGGGAGCACGACGAAGCGCGCGCCCGAGCGGCCGATCGGCCCAGCGCGCCCGTCCTTGCGCGTCACCGGCCAACGGCCCCGCGCACGCGCGGCGCGCCCGCCCGCGCGGCGCGACCATCCGCGCTGGGCGACGGGCTCGGGCGGAAGGCCCGCCCAGGCAGGACACACCCCCTTACCTCCCCAGCGGGGCATCCTCCGAAGGCCCACCCCAAGGGCTCCAGCGAATCGAGGAGCATTGCACACGGAAACGGCCCGGACGCGAGTCCCGGTCGCACGGGGTGCGCATCCGGAACGTCCGGGACGCGCTTCCCGGGAGGGCCGATGGAGGGAGCCGAAGTGGCGCACGGCCGCCGGGCACGGACGGCCGAAGGCAGCGCCCGTGCGCCGGGAAGTCGGCAGGCGCGTGCCGGCTCCGTCGGGGACGAAATGTGCCGGGCAAGTCCGCCGCGAGGCAACGGTCCTGTGCGGAGTGGAGCGGAAGGCCCGCCGCGGCGGCAGCAGACCCCCCCTCCCTACCACCCCGGCGGGGCATCCGCCCAAAGCCCACCCCAAGCGTTCCAAAGTACCGAGGAGCGTTGCAAACGGGAACGGCCCGGACACGCGACCCGGTCGCACGGGATGCGCGTCCCGGTCGCACGGGTCGCGCGTCCCGGGAGGGCCGACGGACGAAGCCGAAGTGGCGCACGGCCGCCGCGCACGGACGGCCGGCGGCGGCGCCCGTGCGCCGGAAAGTCGTCGGGCGCGCGACGGCTCCGTCGGGGACGAACGGTGCCGGGCACGACCGCCGCGAGGCAACGGACTTGTGCGGAGGGGGGCGGAAGGCCCGCCGCGGCGGCGCCAGCCCCCCCTCCCTACCACCCCGATGGGGCATCCGCCCAAAGCCCACCCCAAGCGTTCCAAAGTACCGAGGAGCGTTGCAAACGGGAACCGCCCGGACACGCGTCCCGGTCGCACGGGATGCGCGTCCCGGTCGCACGGGTCGCGCGTCCCGGGAGGGCCGACGGAGGAAGCCGGCGCACGGCCGCCGCGCGGACGGCCGGCGGGGGCGCCCATGCGCTGGGGCCTCGGCGGGCGCGGGCCGGCTCCCTCGGGGACGAACGGTGCCGGGCCCGCCCGCCGCGAGGCGACGGACTTGTGCGGAGTGGAGCGGAAGTCCCGCCGCGGCAGCAGCAGCCCCCCCTCCCTACCACCCCGGCGGGGCATCCGCCCAAGGCCCACCCCAAGCGTTCCAAAGTACCGAGGAGCGTTGCAAACGGGAACGGCCCGGACACGCGTCCCGGTCTCACGGGATGCGCGTCCCGGTCGCACGGGTCGCGCATCCCGGGAGGGCCGACGGAGGAAGCCGGCGCACGGCCGCCGCGCGGACGGCCGGCGGCGGCGCCCATGCGCCGGGGCCTCGGCGGGCGCGTGCCGGCTCCCTCGGGGACGAACGGTGCCGGGCGCGCCCGCCGCGAGGCGACGGACTTGTGCGGAGTGGAGCGGAAGTCCCGCCGCGGCAGCAGCAGCCCCCCCTCCCTACCACCCCGGCGGGGCATCCGCCCAAGGCCCACCCCAAGCGTTCCAAAGTACCGAGGAGCGTTGCAAACGGGAACGGCCCGGACACGCGTCCCGGTCTCACGGGATGCGCGTCCCGGTCGCACGGGTCGCGCATCCCGGGAGGGCCGACGGAGGAAGCCGGCGCACGGCCGCCGCGCGGACGGCCGGCGGCGGCGCCCATGCGCCGGGGCCTCGGCGGGCGCGTGCCGGCTCCCTCGGGGACGAACGGTGCCGGGCGCGCCCGCCGCGAGGCGACGGACTTGTGCGGAGTGGAGCGGAAGTCCCGCCGCGGCAGCAGCCGCCCCCCCTCCCTACCACCCCGGCGGGGCATCCGCCCAAAGCCCACCCCAAGCGTTCCAAAGTACCGAGGAGCGTTGCAAACGGGAACGGCCCGGACACGCGTCCCGGTCGCACGGGATGCGCGTCCCGGTCGCACGGGTCGCGCGTCCCGGGAGGACAGACCGAGCAAGCCGAGGTGCCGCTCACGGCCGCCGCGAGGGACGTACGGCGCCGGCGCCCGCGCCCCGTGGCACGGCCTAGAGCGTGCCCCCCTGCCACCCCATCGGGGCATCGGCGCAAAGCCCACCGCGGGGTAGATAACCGAAGGCAACGAGGGACGGTGGATGCACATATCCGAGCAGTGGCGATAGGGCCGGAAGGAGCACCGACAGGGCCGTGAGATTTTAAAGTACCGAGGGAATTTGCAAACCGGGCCCGCCCCTCCCCCCGTCCATCGCACGCCGATCGGGGGTCCGGCGCCCCGCGGGGGGCTGCCGGCATGCGCTCCCGGTGCAGGCATCGACGAGCCGCCCGCGACCTCCACTCGGGTCCGAGCCCCCAAGCGCGGATGCCGAAACGCGCCGGCCGCGGCAGCCCCACCCCTGCCACCCCATCGGGGCATCGGCGCAAGGCCCACCCTGGGGTAGATAACCGAAGGCAACGAGGGACGGTGGATGCACATATCCGAGCAATAGCGATAGGGCCGGAGCGAAGACCGAGGGGGTCGGGGGGTTTTAATGTTCCGAGGGAAGTTGGAAACGGGGCCCGCCCGGACGCCCGTCCCTCGCACGCCGATCGGGGGTCCCGCACCCCGCGGGGGGCTGCCGGCATGCGCCCCTAGTACAAGCATCGACGAGTCGCCCGCGACCTCCACTCGGATCCGGCGGCGCACGCGCGGATGGCGAAACGCGGCGGCCGCGGCTGCAGCCCCCCTACCACCCCGTTGGCGCGTCGGCGCAAAGCCCACCCCGGGGAGGATAACCGAAGGCGACGAGGGACGATGCATGCACATATCCGAGCAAATACCGAGAGGGTCGGGGGGAAGACCGAGAGGCAAGGGGTGTTTAGAGTACCGAGGGAAGTTGCGAAAGGGGCCCGCCCGGACGCTCGCCGCTCGCAGGCGATCCGGCGGGGCGCACGGAGGGCGCCGCCCATCGCCGGAGCTTGCTCGGTCATCTCTGCCGCACGGACACGTAAGCGCCGCCGCGCAAGGTTCGGCCGGCGGGGCGGACGGTTCGCCGCCGCAGGCCTTTCCCGCAGCCGGAACGTGGGCCCGGCGTTGCGCGCCGGCGGGCCGCGCAATCCGCCGGGGCGCACGGCGGGCGCCGCCCGTCGCCGGGGCTTCGCTCGGTCATCTCGGCCGCACGGACACGTGCGCGCAGCCGCGGAAGGTTCGGCCGGCGGGGCGGACGGTTCGCCGACGCAGGCCTCTCCCGCGGCCGGAACGCGGGACCGGCGTTGCGCGCCGGCGGAAGGCGCGATCCGGCAGGGCGCACGGCGGGCGCCGCCCGGGCTTCGCTCGGTCATCTCGGCCGCACGGACACGTGCGCGCCGCCCATCGCCGGGGCTTCGCTCGGTCATCTCGGCCGCGCCGCCACGTGCGCGCCGCCGCGGAAGGCTTGGCCGGCCGGGCGGACGGTTCGCCGCCGCAGGCCTTTCCCGCAGCATGCGCCCCTTCGCCCGAACGACCGCGGGACTCCGGTACGGCCTAGCCGTCGGCCGCCCGGCTGCAAGCCGTCGGGGCCGCTCGATCCCCGTCGCGTGCCGGCCGCCGCTCGGGCCAGCCGGCCGGCTGCCGCACGTAACCTCTGACCTCATCAGCGGTCGATCCGCACTGCGCTGGTCTTCGGTGCGGACCCGTCGGGGCCGTGCCGCGCCGGCCGTCGCATCCGGTTCCGCAGGCGCCGCCCGGTTGCCTCCCGCCCTCGTGCGCTCGCGCCGGCCGGGCGACGCGGTGCCCGCGGGACTCGGGCATGGTTGAGCCGTCGGCCGCCCGGCGGCATGCCGCCGCCGCTCCGCGCCGCGTGCCGGCTGCGCTCCTCCCCGCGCCCGTCCGCGGGCGGGCCCGCCGCCGCTCGCGCCGGCCGGGCGACGCGGTGCCCGCGGGACTCGGGCATGGTTGAGCCGTCGGCCGCCCGGCGGCATGCCGCCGCCGCTCCGCGCCGCGTGCCGGCTGCGCTCCTCCCCGCGCCCGTCCGCGGGCGGGCCCGCCGCCGCTCGCGCCGGCCGGGCGACGCGGTGCCCGCGGGACTCGGGCACGGTTGAGCCGACGGCCGCCCGGCGGCATGCCGCCGCCTCTCCGCGCCGCGTGCCGGCTGCGCTCCTCCCCGCGCCCGTCCGTGGGCGGGCCCGCCGCCGCTCGGCCTAGCCCCCCGGCTGCCGCACGTAACCTGCGACCTCGTCGGCGCTGGATGCGCGTCGTGACAGTTTTCGGTGGGGCGCCGCGGAGGCGCCGGGGGCCCATGCGACGGGCCAGGGGGCGAACGGAGGGCTCGGTCAGCCCTAACAGGGGACCGGCGACAAAGGAGCGGTCGCGCAAAGCTTCGTAAGGGACCCAGACGACGGGCCTACCGATCCGAAGCACCGCGCACGGACGCGCAGCGGGCCCACGACGGGCCGACACGGAAGGCCCGCCGCCAAGGCCGCAAAACCGACAAAGGAACCCACG
>NC_143199.1:1987500-1992500 GCF_051530095.1 Phoenix dactylifera | reverse complement strand
CGCCCGAGCGGCCGATCGGCCCAGCGCGCCCGTCCTTGCGCGTCACCGGCCAACGGCCCCGCGCACGCGCGGCGCGCCCGCCCGCGCGGCGCGACCATCCGCGCTGGGCGACGGGCTCGGGCGGAAGGCCCGCCCAGGCAGGACACACCCCCTTACCTCCCCAGCGGGGCATCCTCCGAAGGCCCACCCCAAGGGCTCCAGCGAATCGAGGAGCATTGCACACGGAAACGGCCCGGACGCGAGTCCCGGTCGCACGGGGTGCGCATCCGGAACGTCCGGGACGCGCTTCCCGGGAGGGCCGATGGAGGGAGCCGAAGTGGCGCACGGCCGCCGGGCACGGACGGCCGAAGGCAGCGCCCGTGCGCCGGGAAGTCGGCAGGCGCGCGCCGGCTCCGTCGGGGACGAAATGTGCCGGGCAAGTCCGCCGCGAGGCAACGGTCCTGTGCGGAGTGGAGCGGAAGGCCCGCCGCGGCGGCAGCAGACCCCCCCTCCCTACCACCCCGGCGGGGCATCCGCCCAAAGCCCACCCCAAGCGTTCCATAGTACCGAGGAGCGTTGCAAACGGGAATGGCCCGGACACGCGACCCGGTCGCACGGGATGCGCGTCCCGGTCGCACGGGTCGCGCGTCCCGGGAGGGCCGACGGACGAAGCCGAAGTGGCGCACGGCCGCCGCGCACGGACGGCCGGCGGCGGCGCCCGTGCGCCGGAAAGTCGTCGGGCGCGCGACGGCTCCGTCGGGGACGAACGGTGCCGGGCACGACCGCCGCGAGGCAACGGACTTGTGCGGAGGGGGGCGGAAGGCCCGCCGCGGCGGCGCCAGCCCCCCCTCCCTACCACCCCGACGGGGCATCCGCCCAAAGCCCACCCCAAGCGTTCCAAAGTACCGAGGAGCGTTGCAAACGGGAACCGCCCGGACACGCGTCCCGGTCGCACGGGATGCGCGTCCCGGTCGCACGGGTCGCGCATCCCGGGAGGGCCGACGGAGGAAGCCGGCGCACGGCCGCCGCGCGGACGGCCGGCGGGGGCGCCCATGCGCCGGGGCCTCGGCGGGCGCGGGCCGGCTCCCTCGGGGACGAACGGTGCCGGGCCCGCCCGCCGCGAGGCGACGGACTTGTGCGGAGTGGAGCGGAAGTCCCGCCGCGGCAGCAGCAGCCCCCCCTCCCTACCACCCCGGCGGGGCATCCGCCCAAGGCCCACCCCAAGCGTTCCAAAGTACCGAGGAGCGTTGCAAACGGGAACGGCCCGGACACGCGTCCCGGTCTCACGGGATGCGCGTCCCGGTCGCACGGGTCGCGCATCCCGGGAGGGCCGACGGAGGAAGCCGGCGCACGGCCGCCGCGCGGACGGCCGGCGGCGGCGCCCATGCGCCGGGGCCTCGGCGGGCGCGTGCCGGCTCCCTCGGGGACGAACGGTGCCGGGCGCGCCCGCCGCGAGGCGACGGACTTGTGCGGAGTGGAGCGGAAGTCCCGCCGCGGCAGCAGCAGCCCCCCCTCCCTACCACCCCGGCGGGGCATCCGCCCAAGGCCCACCCCAAGCGTTCCAAAGTACCGAGGAGCGTTGCAAACGGGAACGGCCCGGACACGCGTCCCGGTCTCACGGGATGCGCGTCCCGGTCGCACGGGTCGCGCATCCCGGGAGGGCCGACGGAGGAAGCCGGCGCACGGCCGCCGCGCGGACGGCCGGCGGCGGCGCCCATGCGCCGGGGCCTCGGCGGGCGCGTGCCGGCTCCCTCGGGGACGAACGGTGCCGGGCGCGCCCGCCGCGAGGCGACGGACTTGTGCGGAGTGGAGCGGAAGTCCCGCCGCGGCAGCAGCCGCCCCCCCTCCCTACCACCCCGGCGGGGCATCCGCCCAAAGCCCACCCCAAGCGTTCCAAAGTACCGAGGAGCGTTGCAAACGGGAACGGCCCGGACACGCGTCCCGGTCGCACGGGATGCGCGTCCCGGTCGCACGGGTCGCGCGTCCCGGGAGGACAGACCGAGCAAGCCGAGGTGCCGCTCACGGCCGCCGCGAGGGACGTACGGCGCCGGCGCCCGCGCCCCGTGGCACGGCCTAGAGCGTGCCCCCCTGCCACCCCATCGGGGCATCGGCGCAAAGCCCACCGCGGGGTAGATAACCGAAGGCAACGAGGGACGGTGGATGCACATATCCGAGCAGTGGCGATAGGGCCGGAGGGAGCACCGACAGGGCCGTGAGATTTTAAAGTACCGAGGGAATTTGCAAACCGGGCCCGCCCCTCCCCCCGTCCATCGCACGCCGATCGGGGGTCCGGCGCCCCGCGGGGGGCTGCCGGCATGCGCTCCCGGTGCAGGCATCGACGAGCCGCCCGCGACCTCCACTCGGGTCCGAGCCCCCAAGCGCGGATGCCGAAACGCGCCGGCCGCGGCAGCCCCACCCCTGCCACCCCATCGGGGCATCGGCGCAAGGCCCACCCTGGGGTAGATAACCGAAGGCAACGAGGGACGGTGGATGCACATATCCGAGCAATAGCGATAGGGCCGGAGCGAAGACCGAGGGGGTCGGGGGGTTTTAATGTTCCGAGGGAAGTTGGAAACGGGGCCCGCCCGGACGCCCGTCCCTCGCACGCCGATCGGGGGTCCCGCACCCCGCGGGGGGCTGCCGGCATGCGCCCCTAGTACAAGCATCGACGAGTCGCCCGCGACCTCCACTCGGATCCGGCGGCGCACGCGCGGATGGCGAAACGCGGCGGCCGCGGCTGCAGCCCCCCTACCACCCCGTTGGCGCGTCGGCGCAAAGCCCACCCCGGGGAGGATAACCGAAGGCGACGAGGGACGATGCATGCACATATCCGAGCAAATACCGAGAGGGTCGGGGGGAAGACCGAGAGGCAAGGGGTGTTTAGAGTACCGAGGGAAGTTGCGAAAGGGGCCCGCCCGGACGCTCGCCGCTCGCAGGCGATCCGGCGGGGCGCACGGAGGGCGCCGCCCATCGCCGGAGCTTGCTCGGTCATCTCTGCCGCACGGACACGTAAGCGCCGCCGCGCAAGGTTCGGCCGGCGGGGCGGACGGTTCGCCGCCGCAGGCCTTTCCCGCAGCCGGAACGTGGGCCCGGCGTTGCGCGCCGGCGGGCCGCGCAATCCGCCGGGGCGCACGGCGGGCGCCGCCCGTCGCCGGGGCTTCGCTCGGTCATCTCGGCCGCACGGACACGTGCGCGCAGCCGCGGAAGGTTCGGCCGGCGGGGCGGACGGTTCGCCGACGCAGGCCTCTCCCGCGGCCGGAACGCGGGACCGGCGTTGCGCGCCGGCGGAAGGCGCGATCCGGCAGGGCGCACGGCGGGCGCCGCCCGGGCTTCGCTCGGTCATCTCGGCCGCACGGACACGTGCGCGCCGCCCATCGCCGGGGCTTCGCTCGGTCATCTCGGCCGCGCCGCCACGTGCGCGCCGCCGCGGAAGGCTTGGCCGGCCGGGCGGACGGTTCGCCGCCGCAGGCCTTTCCCGCAGCATGCGCCCCTTCGCCCGAACGACCGCGGGACTCCGGTACGGCCTAGCCGTCGGCCGCCCGGCTGCAAGCCGTCGGGGCCGCTCGATCCCCGTCGCGTGCCGGCCGCCGCTCGGGCCAGCCGGCCGGCTGCCGCACGTAACCTCTGACCTCATCAGCGGTCGATCCGCACTGCGCTGGTCTTCGGTGCGGACCCGTCGGGGCCGTGCCGCGCCGGCCATCGCATCCGGTTCCGCAGGCGCCGCCCGGTTGCCTCCCGCCCTCGTGCGCTCGCGCCGGCCGGGCGACGCGGTGCCCGCGGGACTCGGGCATGGTTGAGCCGTCGGCCGCCCGGCGGCATGCCGCCGCCGCTCCGCGCCGCGTGCCGGCTGCGCTCCTCCCCGCGCCCGTCCGCGGGCGGGCCCGCCGCCGCTCGCGCCGGCCGGGCGACGCGGTGCCCGCGGGACTCGGGCATGGTTGAGCCGTCGGCCGCCCGGCGGCATGCCGCCGCCGCTCCGCGCCGTGTGCCGGCTGCGCTCCTCCCCGCGCCCGTCCGCGGGCGGGCCCGCCGCCGCTCGCGCCGGCCGGGCGACGCGGTGCCCGCGGGACTCGGGCACGGTTGAGCCGACGGCCGCCCGGCGGCATGCCGCCGCCGCTCCGCGCCGCGTGCCGGCTGCGCTCCTCCCCGCGCCCGTCCGTGGGCGGGCCCGCCGCCGCTCGGCCTAGCCCCCCGGCTGCCGCACGTAACCTGCGACCTCGTCGGCGCTGGATGCGCGTCGTGACAGTTTTCGGTGGGGCGCCGCGGAGGCGCCGGGGGCCCATGCGACGGGCCAGGGGGCGAACGGAGGGCTCGGTCAGCCCTAACAGGGGACCGGCGACAAAGGAGCGGTCGCGCAAAGCTTCGTAAGGGACCCAGACGACGGGCCTACCGATCTGAAGCACCGCGCACGGACGCGCAGCGGGCCCACGACGGGCCGACACGGAAGGCCCGCCGCCAAGGCCGCAAAACCGACAAAGGAACCCACGGGGACGCACCAGAGCGGGCAAAGCTTTCACCGAACGGGACGGGACCGAGCCCCCGCAACAGGCGAGGGCGACGGATCCGACCAAGTAAGGCCGATCCCGCTCCACGCACGCGCGGCCGCAGGAACTTCGTGAGGGACGGGACGACCGGCCGACCGAACCGAAGCGCTGCGCACGGCCGCCGCGAGGGCCGGCCGGAGGCATAGACCGAGCGCCGCGCCAGCGGAAGGAGCGTGCCGGCTCCGTCGGGGACCACCTGCGCACGGTCCGTCCGAGCGAGCCGACGGACCGGCGCGGAAGGCCCGGCGCCGAGCCCGCAAAACCGACAAAGGAACCCACAGGGACGCACCAAAGCGGCCCAAGATTTCACCGAGACGGGACCGAGCCCACGCAACATGCGATGGCGACGGATCGGACCAAGTAAGGCCGATCCAACTCCGCGCGCGCGCGGCCGCGAGCACTTCGTGAGGGACAGGAAGACCGGCCGACCGAACCGAAGCGCCGCGCACGGCCGCCACAAGGGCCGGCTGGAGGCGTAGA
>NC_143199.1:1965000-1977500 GCF_051530095.1 Phoenix dactylifera | reverse complement strand
ATAGGCTGTTGGCCCGGCTGGGGCCTTGGCAGGGGGCTGGCAGGCCTATGGCACGGCCTGGGGGCTGTGGCAGGGCGCCTGGGCGCGGCAGGCTGGCTGGCAGGGCGCCTGGGCGCGTGCCAGGGCGCCTGGGCGCGCGGCAGGGCGCCTGGGCGCGCGGCAGGGCGCCAGGGGGCGTGGCAGGGGCGCGGCAGGGCGCCAGGGGGCGCGGCAGGGCGCCAGGGGGCGCGGCAGGGGCGCGGCAGGCGTGCGGCAGGGCGCGGCACGGGCGCCGAGGCGCGGCAGGCGTGCGGCAGGGCGCGGCACGGGCGCCGAGGCGCGGCAGGCGGCGTGCGCAGGGGCGGTCGGGCGCGCGTGGGCGCGCGCGCAGGTCCGGTCGGGCGCGCGTGGGCGCTCGCGCAGGCGGCGCGCAGGGACGGTCGGGCGCGCCTGGGCGCGCGCGCAAGCGGCGAGGTTCGCTGGGCCGAACCTCGCCCGGGCATGCTGGCGGGCGCGCGGCCGGGCGCGCGGGCGGGCGCGCGGGCGGGCGCGCGGCCTGGCGCGCGGGCGGGCGCGCGGGCGGGCGCGCGGGCGGGCGCGCGGGCCCTGCGGTCAGCGGCGAGGTTCGCTGGCCCGAACCTCGCCTGGGCGTGCAGGCGCGCGCCTGGGCGCGCGGGCGGGCGGCTGGGCGCGCGGCCTGTGTCCTGGGCGTGCCCAGCCGTGGCCTGAGTGTGGCTGTGGCCTGGGCTCGCCCAGCCATGGCCTGGGCGCGCCCAGCAGTGGGCTGAGGCATGCTTGGGCATGTCTTGGGCGCGCTCGAGCGTGGGCACGGGCGCGGCCTTGGTTGGGCACGGTCATGGGTGAGCTTGGCCGAGTGGAGAAGAGCTTGGCCAAGGCTAGGCCAAGCATGGAGGGGCTTGGCCAAGGCTTGGCCAAGCGTAAATGGGCTTCGGCCAATGCTTTCCAAGCAAAATAGTAAACTCATACCTTGGCATGTCCTTTCGTGGTCCTCCTCCGGGCCGGTATTTCCCCTTGGTTGAAGGCCCCGACGGTGGCGCTTGCGAGGGTCTTCAACATTCTCCCTCCCTTGAAGAATATCCTTGTCCTCAAGGATAAAATGTGGGTATCGCCGGGTCATTTCTTCATAATTCTCCCAAGTGGCCCCTTCTTTTGGCATACCTTCCCATGAGATTAAGACTTGCCATTCTTTTCTTCGTTCTCTCCCTTTCCTCCAAATGCGGTATTTAATGGCTTCCTTGGGTTGGAGTAATAATCTTCCATCATGATCATAGGTGGGTAAGTCTTTTTCTATCAATGAAGGGTCACCCACCGCTTTCTTGAGTAGCGACACATGAAAGACCGGATGTAGCAATGAAGTAGTGGGCAAGTCCAACCGGTATGCTACTTCTCCCATTCTTTCCACTACTTTGAATGGCCCATAAAACCTTTGAGAGAGTTTGTGGCTAAAATTCTTCTTGAGAGATTTTTGAGTGTAAGGTTGTAACTTTAAATAAACAAAATCTCCGGGATTGAAGGTTACCTCTCTTCGGTTTTTGTCATAATACCTCTTCATTCTTTCTTGGGCCTTCTTGAGCTCCCTTCTTGCATTGGTTAGAGCTTCATCTCTTCCGGCCAATGTTTGTTCTACTTCTTCATTCTTGGCCGTCCCCCTCTCATGTCGGTGCAAACCCGGAGGTGGTCTCCCATAAACTAACTCAAATGGGCTAGTTTTGATAGATGCATGAAAGGTAGTGTTGTACCAATATTCGGCCCAAACAATGAACTCTCCCCATTTGGATTGTTGGTTGTGACAAAAACATCTTAAATATTGTTCAAGGGTCCGGTTGGTTACCTCCGTTTGCCCATCCGTTTGAGGATGATAGGATGAGCTTGTCTTCAATATGCTCCCTTGAAGTGTGAATAATTCTTTCCAAAATGTGCTCATAAATACCCTATCCCGATCGGATATTATGCTCTTTGGGACACCATGCAACTTGATTACCGACTCCACAAATGATGTAGCCACCGACTTGGCCGTGTAGGGGTGTTTGATGGGGATGAAATGAGCATATTTGCTTAGTCGGTCCACTACCACTATGATGACTTCATACCCTTTGCTAGTAGGCAATCCTTCAACAAAATCCATAGAGATGTCTTCCCAAATCATACTTGGAATAGGGAGTGGTTGAAGAAGACCCATTGGTGCCCTTGGATCATACTTGATCTTTTGGCAAATTTCACATCCGGCCACCAATGCCTTGACTTCGGCTTTAAGTCCCTCCCAATAGAAGAAGTGCTTAACTCGGATATAAGTGCGAAACCAACCCGAGTGTCCACCCTCCTTACTATTGTGAAAATGATCAAGGATGTTTCTTCTCAAATTAGGGACATTAGGTACATAGACATACCCTTTGTAGATGATGAGTCCTTCCTTGAGCTTGTAGTTGGCCACCCCCTCGGTTGAAGCTTCAATCTTTTCTTTGATCTCCAAGGCTCGAGTATCAAGCTTGTTTGCCTCCCGGATTTGGTCCCAAATCCTCCATTCGATCCCACTAAGAGCCATGGAAGTAGGCTCTTCTCCTTCGGCCGCCCAAAGCATTGGGCTTCCTTCTTTCCTTGATAGTGCATCCGCCACCTTGTTCTCCTTCCCCGGTTGGTATACAATGTCATATTCAAAGCCAAGTAGTTTGACTAAGAATTTTTGTTGATCCGGGGTCACAATTTTTTGCTCCAAAAGATGCCTTAATGCTTGTTGATCGGTGATAATAGTGAACTTCTTCCCAAGCAAATAGGGCCTCCATACCTTGACGGCATGCACCAATGCTAGTAGCTCCCTTGCATATGTTCCCCACGCCTTCTTCATGGGGCCCAAGGCTTTGGAGAGGAAGGCTAGGGGCCTCTTTTGTTGCACAAGGACCGCTCCGATGCCATCTCCACTTGCATCGGTGTAGACTTCAAATGGAATAGAGAAGTCCGGAAGTGCTAGGACCGGTGTTTGAGTCATGGCCCTCTTCAAGTTGTCAAATGCTTCTCTCGACTCCGGAGTCCATTCAAATTCTCCCTTCTTCAACATGGAAGTTAGAGGTCTAGCAATCAACCCATAGTTCTTCACAAACCTCCGATAGTACCCGGTCAATCCCAAGAACCCTCTAAGAGCCGAGATGTTCTTGGGTAGAGGCCAATCCACCATAGCCTCAATCTTCCTTTGGTCCACCTTCACACCTTCTCCCGATATGATGTGCCCTAAATATTCTAACTCCTTTTGGGCAAAGGCACATTTGGGAGGCTTGATGTAGAAGTGGTGCTTCTCCAAGATGGATAACACAACTTCCAAATGTTTGACATGCTCTTCCATAGAGTGGGAGTAGACCAAGATATCATCAAAAAATACTAGCATGAACTTCCTCAAGTAAGGCCGGAATACCTCATTCATTGTAGCTTGAAATGTGGAAGGAGCATTGCAAAGGCCAAATGGCATGACAAGATATTCGTAGTGGCCCGAATGTGTCCGGAATGCCGTCTTGTGAATGTCTTCCTCCTTCATTCGAATTTGGTGGTACCCCGCCCTTAAATCAAGTTTGGTGAAGACCGTTGCACCATGTAGTTCATCAAGCATCTCATCCACCGTGGGAATGGGGAATCGATCCTTGATAGTTGCTTCATTCAAGGCCCGGTAGTCGGTGCAAAATCTCCATGTGCCATCTTTCTTCTTCACAAGTAGAACCGGAGATGAGAAGGGACTTGTGCTATGGCGGATCAACCCTTGCTTCAACATCTCCTCCACTTGTCTCTCTATCTCCTCTTTTTGAAAATGAGCATACCGGTAGGGTGGAACGTTCACCGGTGTAGCTTCATTCTTCAATCTTATAGGGTGATCAAAGCTTCTTGGAGGTGGGAGAGATGTGGGTACCTTCATAACATCATGGTGAGCCTCCAATAAGCTTCGGATCTTTGGAGGGATGCCCTCCAACTCATCTTCTTTCTTGTCTTCTTCTTGGTGTTGGCCGGTCACCACAATGGCATAGCAAGAAGCTCCTCCTTTGCATAGCTTCTCTATCATGTTGGCTTCGCAAGACCGCACCTCTTTGTTGCTCATGGCGGTCCACTTCTTCTTTTGGCCTCCAAGCTTGAACTCCATAGTCATGGTGCTATAGTCGGTTAGCACCTTCCCCAAGCCTTTGAGCCAAGCATTGCCCAACACCACGTCCAAGCCGACTAGTTGAAGAACATGTAGGTCGGCCTTGACCCTTACTCCTTGGATATTCATGCGAACATCCCTTACCACCTCTTGACATTTGAGCTTCTCCCCACTAGCGACCTTTACTTCAAAGGGCTCCACGGTCGCCCCTTTCAATCCAACCTTCTTCACTATTCCGGAGTTGATAAAATTATGGGATGAACCGCTATCTACCAAGAGAGATACCTCATGTTTGCCCACCCATGCCATCAAACGCATGGTGGACGGTCTTTGTACTCCGGACATGGCATGCAAGGATAGCTCGGCCTCTTCTTCTCTCGGGCTAAAATCAGCCCCATGGTCTTGCTCCTCCTCATCTTCTTCCTCCGAAGCCTCCGAGGTAGCCTCCTCCTCCTCGGAGCCCACATCTAGAAGGAAAGCTTGACCGGTTTTGCATTGATGGCCCCGGCTCCACTTGTCACCACATTTGAAGCATAGTCCCTTCTTGATGTAGTCTTGGAGCTCATCTCTAGAAAGCTTCTTGACATGTTGAGGCCGCTCCTTGTACTTCTTCACTTCTTCTTTCCCCTTCCAAGGCCCCTTCGGTGGTAGTGATGTAGAGGCCTTGTTGTTGAAGCTTTCCTTGGACATTTTCTTCTCCATGCCATAGCTTTGGTCCAAGATCTCGGCCATCCTCATAGCTTCTTGTAATCTTGCCGGTTGCTTCAACTTTAACTCCTTGGCAAGCCAAGGCTTCAAGCCGTCAAGAAAAGTGCCCAACAATGCTTCTTCCGACCATCCACTCACCATGGTTTGTAGAAGCCGGAACTCATCAATATATGCTTGCACTCTTCCTTCTTGCTTTAGCTTGGCGAGTTGGCCATGATGATTCACAACGGGAGAAGGCCCCCATTGTGACATGAACTCCTTCACGAAGGCCGTCCACCCAAGCCTCTTGCCATCTTTCTCATATAGGTCACGGATCCACCTCCACCACCGGCTAGCTCTTCCCTCAAGATGGAAACTAGCTAATGTGACCCGATCCCTCCTTGGTACTTCATAGACATCAAAATATTGCTCGGCTTTGTCCATCCATTCATAAGGATCACCACCGCCGAACTTGGGAAAGTCAATCTTCGGTTTTCTTAGCCCTCTATCTTGGTGTCTTGGGCCCCTAGCATAATCTTCATCATAGTCTTCATTCCTCCTTCTTCCTTCCATGAAGTTCCTCCGGCCTATAGGCCTTTGGTCATGGAATGGATCTCCCTCGGGTTCACTCCCCTCTTCACTATGGCTAGGTCCCTCTTCTTCTATCCACCTCTCAATCTCTATCCCCCGGGCTTCAATTCTTCCTCCTCTCCTCCGAGGCCTCCGGTGATCTAGCTCCTCCATTCGGTTAGCTCGTAGGCTTTCCGCATCACTTCTCCTCTCATCCCTTCCATGACCCCGCCGTGAGGCGTGCGACCATGGCTCCTCATCATTTGATCTTTTATGCTCTCTTTCTCTTTCTTTTTCTCCAATCCTCCTCTCTAACCTCTCCAAGTGAGCATTCATCCCGGCTAGGGTATTGGATAGATTTTCTTGGGTTCGATTTTGGCTTTCAAGGGTTCGGTTTAGGTGGGCCGAACTCCCCTCCAATGCCTCTAGCCGAGCATGGTGAGAATTTGAATTAGCTCCCGACTCCATTGTTTTGCTTCTACAAATGCACCTCCAAACCTCCTTTGGCCGTCACCCAAGGGATGAACCGACCCTCCTTCTTATATATATTTTTGAAAGGTACACCACTCAATCAACTCCAATTACAACAATGGTTTACAACAAATAAGCCTCACAACCCGAGAGTAACGTGTTGTTGCTCTACTTGCTCCCTACCCGGTGTAGTTAGGAGGGCACGAGGTACTACCAGTAGCCTCCCTCTTGTGCCGTCCCTCTATACCCTAACACCGAATAGTTGGGTCAAATAGCGCCGGGTACTACCAGTAGCCTCCCCGTTGGCACTATCCCTATGATGAGCAAAATAGAAGAACAAACCGTCCTCTTTACAACAAAAATGTTCTCACTCCCTTTTGCAAGCAAGGAATTTAAAGTGCCAAAATTTAAGTACTACTTGCAAGTAAAGAACTTCTAGTTTACCCTCCCACACTCACAACAAGAAAGTCTAAGTGCAAGAAGTAGTAGGAATCTTAAGGCTCACTTCTAAGCATGCAAGAAAGTAGTACTCCTTAATTCCACCCCGTATTGAAAATTTCTTGGTTTCAAGGGCGTTACCTCTTTGGAGAGACCTCCCTCGGAAGTCTCTCAATGAAAGCACCAATGTTGGAGGGTGGCTTTCGGCCCCCAAGCCACCACACCAAGTCTTGCTCGTGTGCACCTTGCGGATGCCTTAAAGTTGTTGGAAAAGGGCCGATCGGGTAACGCCAAGGTAGTGGAGCTTGTGCCGCGGTGTGCCAAGCTCTTAAGTAGCCGAGGGAATCAAGGCAAGGGGAGGGTCTACTGGTTGCAGCTTGACCCGACCCTTGGCTTGAGAAGAAAACAATCAAACTTAAGAGTATTTGTGGAGAAAGTTAGAGGAACGCTTGATTGATTCTATTTCCCAAAATGAAGCTTACAAGCAAAATATCTAAGGGAAACTATGATGGGTTTCCCCTAGCCCAAGTCTTGGACAAACCCCAAGACCGAATACAAAGAGACAAGGTCCCTCCCAAGCCACTAAGGCCGAAATACAACAAGTGCTAAGATGCAAGATAAAAGATGTAAGATGGTCAAAAGAGCCTCATTCCCTCTTATTTATAGTGCTCCCCAAGTGGCCCAAGAGTGGCCAAGGCATAGGGGTCTTCATGGCATGAGGAGGGCCAAAGGCTTGGCCAAGGCATGGGCAAGCCTTGGACATAGGCTGTTGGCCCGGCTGGGGCCTTGGCAGGGGGCTGGCAGGCCTATGGCACGGCCTGGGGGCTGTGGCAGGGCGCCTGGGCGCGGCAGGCTGGCTGGCAGGGCGCCTGGGCGCGTGCCAGGGCGCCTGGGCGCGCGGCAGGGCGCCAGGGGGCGTGGCAGGGGCGCGGCAGGGCGCCAGGGGGCGCGGCAGGGGCGCGGCAGGCGCGCGTGGGCGCGGCAGGCGTGCGGCAGGGCGCGGCACGGGCGCCGAGGCGCGGCAGGCGTGCGGCAGGGCGCGGCACGGGCGCCGAGGCGCGGCAGGCGGCGTGCGCAGGGGCGGTCGGGCGCGCGTGGGCGCGCGCGCAGGTCCGGTCGGGCGCGCGTGGGCGCTCGCGCAGGCGGCGCGCAGGGACGGTCGGGCGCGCCTGGGCGCGCGCGCAAGCGGCGAGGTTCGCTGGGCCGAACCTCGCCCGGGCATGCTGGCGGGCGCGCGGCCGGGCGCGCGGGCGGGCGCGCGGGCGGGCGCGCGGCCTGGCGCGCGGGCGGGCGCGCGGGCGGGCGCGCGGGCGGGCGCGCGGGCCCTGCGGTCAGCGGCGAGGTTCGCTGGCCCGAACCTCGCCTGGGCGTGCAGGCGCGCGCCTGGGCGCGCGGGCGGGCGGCTGGGCGCGCGGCCTGTGTCCTGGGCGTGCCCAGCCGTGGCCTGAGTGTGGCTGTGGCCTGGGCTCGCCCAGCCATGGCCTGGGCGCGCCCAGCAGTGGGCTGAGGCATGCTTGGGCATGTCTTGGGCGCGCTCGAGCGTGGGCACGGGCGCGGCCTTGGTTGGGCACGGTCATGGGTGAGCTTGGCCGAGTGGAGAAGAGCTTGGCCAAGGCTAGGCCAAGCATGGAGGGGCTTGGCCAAGGCTTGGCCAAGCGTAAATGGGCTTCGGCCAATGCTTTCCAAGCAAAATAGTAAACTCATACCTTGGCATGTCCTTTCGTGGTCCTCCTCCGGGCCGGTATTTCCCCTTGGTTGAAGGCCCCGACGGTGGCGCTTGCGAGGGTCTTCAACACGGCCGCCCGCGCGACGCGCCCATCCGCGCGGGCCAAATGCGCAGAACCGAGCGACCACGCCGCGGCCGCGCGCGCGCCAAGGCGCGGGAGCACGACGAAGCGCGCGCCCGAGCGGCCGATCGGCCCAGCGCGCCCGTCCTTGCGCGTCACCGGCCAACGGCCCCGCGCACGCGCGGCGCGCCCGCCCGCGCGGCGCGACCATCCGCGCTGGGCGACGGGCTCGGGCGGAAGGCCCGCCCAGGCAGGACACACCCCCTTACCTCCCCAGCGGGGCATCCTCCGAAGGCCCACCCCAAGGGCTCCAGCGAATCGAGGAGCATTGCACACGGAAACGGCCCGGACGCGAGTCCCGGTCGCACGGGGTGCGCATCCGGAACGTCCGGGACGCGCTTCCCGGGAGGGCCGATGGAGGGAGCCGAAGTGGCGCACGGCCGCCGGGCACGGACGGCCGAAGGCAGCGCCCGTGCGCCGGGAAGTCGGCAGGCGCGTGCCGGCTCCGTCGGGGACGAAATGTGCCGGGCAAGTCCGCCGCGAGGCAACGGTCCTGTGCGGAGTGGAGCGGAAGGCCCGCCGCGGCGGCAGCAGACCCCCCCTCCCTACCACCCCGGCGGGGCATCCGCCCAAAGCCCACCCCAAGCGTTCCAAAGTACCGAGGAGCGTTGCAAACGGGAACGGCCCGGACACGCGACCCGGTCGCACGGGATGCGCGTCCCGGTCGCACGGGTCGCGCGTCCCGGGAGGGCCGACGGACGAAGCCGAAGTGGCGCACGGCCGCCGCGCACGGACGGCCGGCGGCGGCGCCCGTGCGCCGGAAAGTCGTCGGGCGCGCGACGGCTCCGTCGGGGACGAACGGTGCCGGGCACGACCGCCGCGAGGCAACGGACTTGTGCGGAGGGGGGCGGAAGGCCCGCCGCGGCGGCGCCAGCCCCCCCTCCCTACCACCCCGACGGGGCATCCGCCCAAAGCCCACCCCAAGCGTTCCAAAGTACCGAGGAGCGTTGCAAACGGGAACCGCCCGGACACGCGTCCCGGTCGCACGGGATGCGCGTCCCGGTCGCACGGGTCGCGCGTCCCGGGAGGGCCGACGGAGGAAGCCGGCGCACGGCCGCCGCGCGGACGGCCGGCGGGGGCGCCCATGCGCCGGGGCCTCGGCGGGCGCGGGCCGGCTCCCTCGGGGACGAACGGTGCCGGGCCCGCCCGCCGCGAGGCGACGGACTTGTGCGGAGTGGAGCGGAAGTCCCGCCGCGGCAGCAGCAGCCCCCCCTCCCTACCACCCCGGCGGGGCATCCGCCCAAGGCCCACCCCAAGCGTTCCAAAGTACCGAGGAGCGTTGCAAACGGGAACGGCCCGGACACGCGTCCCGGTCTCACGGGATGCGCGTCCCGGTCGCACGGGTCGCGCATCCCGGGAGGGCCAACGGAGGAAGCCGGCGCACGGCCGCCGCGCGGACGGCCGGCGGCGGCGCCCATGCGCCGGGGCCTCGGCGGGCGCGTGCCGGCTCCCTCGGGGACGAACGGTGCCGGGCGCGCCCGCCGCGAGGCGACGGACTTGTGCGGAGTGGAGCGGAAGTCCCGCCGCGGCAGCAGCAGCCCCCCCTCCCTACCACCCCGGCGGGGCATCCGCCCAAGGCCCACCCCAAGCGTTCCAAAGTACCGAGGAGCGTTGCAAACGGGAACGGCCCGGACACGCGTCCCGGTCTCACGGGATGCGCGTCCCGGTCGCACGGGTCGCGCATCCCGGGAGGGCCGACGGAGGAAGCCGGCGCACGGCCGCCGCGCGGACGGCCGGCGGCGGCGCCCATGCGCCGGGGCCTCGGCGGGCGCGTGCCGGCTCCCTCGGGGACGAACGGTGCCGGGCGCGCCCGCCGCGAGGCGACGGACTTGTGCGGAGTGGAGCGGAAGTCCCGCCGCGGCAGCAGCCGCCCCCCCTCCCTACCACCCCGGCGGGGCATCCGCCCAAAGCCCACCCCAAGCGTTCCAAAGTACCGAGGAGCGTTGCAAACGGGAACGGCCCGGACACGCGTCCCGGTCGCACGGGATGCGCGTCCCGGTCGCACGGGTCGCGCGTCCCGGGAGGACAGACCGAGCAAGCCGAGGTGCCGCTCACGGCCGCCGCGAGGGACGTACGGCGCCGGCGCCCGCGCCCCGTGGCACGGCCTAGAGCGTGCCCCCCTGCCACCCCATCGGGGCATCGGCGCAAAGCCCACCGCGGGGTAGATAACCGAAGGCAACGAGGGACGGTGGATGCACATATCCGAGCAGTGGCGATAGGGCCGGAGGGAGCACCGACAGGGCCGTGAGATTTTAAAGTACCGAGGGAATTTGCAAACCGGGCCCGCCCCTCCCCCCGTCCATCGCACGCCGATCGGGGGTCCGGCGCCCCGCGGGGGGCTGCCGGCATGCGCTCCCGGTGCAGGCATCGACGAGCCGCCCGCGACCTCCACTCGGGTCCGAGCCCCCAAGCGCGGATGCCGAAACGCGCCGGCCGCGGCAGCCCCACCCCTGCCACCCCATCGGGGCATCGGCGCAAGGCCCACCCTGGGGTAGATAACCGAAGGCAACGAGGGACGGTGGATGCACATATCCGAGCAATAGCGATAGGGCCGGAGCGAAGACCGAGGGGGTCGGGGGGTTTTAATGTTCCGAGGGAAGTTGGAAACGGGGCCCGCCCGGACGCCCGTCCCTCGCACGCCGATCGGGGGTCCCGCACCCCGCGGGGGGCTGCCGGCATGCGCCCCTAGTACAAGCATCGACGAGTCGCCCGCGACCTCCACTCGGATCCGGCGGCGCACGCGCGGATGGCGAAACGCGGCGGCCGCGGCTGCAACCCCCCTACCACCCCGTTGGCGCGTCGGCGCAAAGCCCACCCCGGGGAGGATAACCGAAGGCGACGAGGGACGATGCATGCACATATCCGAGCAAATACCGAGAGGGTCGGGGGGAAGACCGAGAGGCAAGGGGTGTTTAGAGTACCGAGGGAAGTTGCGAAAGGGGCCCGCCCGGACGCTCGCCGCTCGCAGGCGATCCGGCGGGGCGCACGGAGGGCGCCGCCCATCGCCGGAGCTTGCTCGGTCATCTCTGCCGCACGGACACGTAAGCGCCGCCGCGCAAGGTTCGGCCGGCGGGGCGGACGGTTCGCCGCCGCAGGCCTTTCCCGCAGCCGGAACGTGGGCCCGGCGTTGCGCGCCGGCGGGCCGCGCAATCCGCCGGGGCGCACGGCGGGCGCCGCCCGTCGCCGGGGCTTCGCTCGGTCATCTCGGCCGCACGGACACGTGCGCGCAGCCGCGGAAGGTTCGGCCGGCGGGGCGGACGGTTCGCCGACGCAGGCCTCTCCCGCGGCCGGAACGCGGGACCGGCGTTGCGCGCCGGCGGAAGGCGCGATCCGGCAGGGCGCACGGCGGGCGCCGCCCGGGCTTCGCTCGGTCATCTCGGCCGCACGGACACGTGCGCGCCGCCCATCGCCGGGGCTTCGCTCGGTCATCTCGGCCGCGCCGCCACGTGCGCGCCGCCGCGGAAGGCTTGGCCGGCCGGGCGGACGGTTCGCCGCCGCAGGCCTTTCCCGCAGCATGCGCCCCTTCGCCCGAACGACCGCGGGACTCCGGTACGGCCTAGCCGTCGGCCGCCCGGCTGCAAGCCGTCGGGGCCGCTCGATCCCCGTCGCGTGCCGGCCGCCGCTCGGGCCAGCCGGCCGGCTGCCGCACGTAACCTCTGACCTCATCAGCGGTCGATCCGCACCGCGCTGGTCTTCGGTGCGGACCCGTCGGGGCCGTGCCGCGCCGGCCGTCGCATCCGGTTCCGCAGGCGCCGCCCGGTTGCCTCCCGCCCTCGTGCGCTCGCGCCGGCCGGGCGACGCGGTGCCCGCGGGACTCGGGCATGGTTGAGCCGTCGGCCGCCCGGCGGCATGCCGCCGCCGCTCCGCGCCGCGTGCCGGCTGCGCTCCTCCCCACGCCCGTCCGCGGGCGGGCCCGCCGCTGCTCGCGCCGGCCGGGCGACGCGGTGCCCGCGGGACTCGGGCATGGTTGAGCCGTCGGCCGCCCGGCGGCATGCCGCCGCCGCTCCGCGCCGCGTGCCGGCTGCGCTCCTCCCCGCGCCCGTCCGCGGGCGGGCCCGCCGCCGCTCGCGCCGGCCGGGCGACGCGGTGCCCGCGGGACTCGGGCACGGTTGAGCCGACGGCCGCCCGGCGGCATGCCGCCGCCGCTCCGCGCCGCGTGCCGGCTGCGCTCCTCCCCGCGCCCGTCCGTGGGCGGGCCCGCCGCCGCTCGGCCTAGCCCCCCGGCTGCCGCACGTAACCTGCGACCTCGTCGGCGCTGGATGCGCGTCGTGACAGTTTTCGGTGGGGCGCCGCGGAGGCGCCGGGGGCCCATGCGACGGGCCAGGGGGCGAACGGAGGGCTCGGTCAGCCCTAACAGGGGACCGGCGACA
>NC_143199.1:1950000-1955000 GCF_051530095.1 Phoenix dactylifera | reverse complement strand
CCACGCCGCGGACGCGCGAGCGCCCAGGCGCGACAGCGGGACGGCGCGCGCGTCCGAGAGGCCGATCGGCCTAGCGCGCCCGTCCTTGCGCGAACCCGGGCAACGGCCCGCCCGCCCGCGCGGCCCGGCCGCCCGCGCGACGCGCCCATCCGCGCGGGCCAAATGCGCAGAACCGAGCGACCACGCCGCGGCCGCGCGCGCGCCAAGGCGCGGGAGCACGACGAAGCGCGCGCCCGAGCGGCCGATCGGCCCAGCGCGCCCGTCCTTGCGCGTCACCGGCCAACGGCCCCGCGCACGCGCGGCGCGCCCGCCCGCGCGGCGCGACCATCCGCGCTGGGCGACGGGCTCGGGCGGAAGGCCCGCCCAGGCAGGACACACCCCCTTACCTCCCCAGCGGGGCATCCTCCGAAGGCCCACCCCAAGGGCTCCAGCGAATCGAGGAGCATTGCACACGGAAACGGCCCGGACGCGAGTCCCGGTCGCACGGGGTACGCATCCGGAACGTCCGGGACGCGCTTCCCGGGAGGGCCGATGGAGGGAGCCGAAGTGGCGCACGGCCGCCGGGCACGGACGGCCGAAGGCAGCGCCCGTGCGCCGGGAAGTCGGCAGGCGCGTGCCGGCTCCGTCGGGGACGAAATGTGCCGGGCAAGTCCGCCGCGAGGCAACGGTCCTGTGCGGAGTGGAGCGGAAGGCCCGCCGCGGCGGCAGGCCCCCCCTCCCTACCACCCCGGCGGGGCATCCGCCCAAAGCCCACCCCAAGCGTTCCAAAGTACCGAGGAGCGTTGCAAACGGGAACGGCCCGGACACGCGACCCGGTCGCACGGGATGCGCGTCCCGGTCGCACGGGTCGCGCGTCCCGGGAGGGCCGACGGACGAAGCCGAAGTGGCGCACGGCCGCCGCGCACGGACGGCCGGCGGCGGCGCCCGTGCGCCGGAAAGTCGTCGGGCGCGCGACGGCTCCATCGGGGACGAACGGTGCCGGGCACGACCGCCGCGAGGCAACGGACTTGTGCGGAGGGGGGCGGAAGGCCCGCCGCGGCGGCGCCAGCCCCCCCTCCCTACCACCCCGACGGGGCATCCGCCCAAAGCCCACCCCAAGCGTTCCAAAGTACCGAGGAGCGTTGCAAACGGGAACCGCCCGGACACGCGTCCCGGTCGCACGGGATGCGCGTCCCGGTCGCACGGGTCGCGCGTCCCGGGAGGGCCGACGGAGGAAGCCGGCGCACGGCCGCCGCGCGGACGGCCGGCGGGGGCGCCCATGCGCCGGGGCCTCGGCGGGCGCGGGCCGGCTCCCTCGGGGACGAACGGTGCCGGGCCCGCCCGCCGCGAGGCGACGGACTTGTGCGGAGTGGAGCGGAAGTCCCGCCGCGGCAGCAGCAGCCCCCCCTCCCTACCACCCCGGCGGGGCATCCGCCCAAGGCCCACCCCAAGCGTTCCAAAGTACCGAGGAGCGTTGCAAACGGGAACGGCCCGGACACGCGTCCCGGTCTCACGGGATGCGCGTCCCGGTCGCACGGGTCGCGCATCCCGGGAGGGCCGACGGAGGAAGCCGGCGCACGGCCGCCGCGCGGACGGCCGGCGGCGGCGCCCATGCGCCGGGGCCTCGGCGGGCGCGTGCCGGCTCCCTCGGGGACGAACGGTGCCGGGCGCGCCCGCCGCGAGGCGACGGACTTGTGCGGAGTGGAGCGGAAGTCCCGCCGCGGCAGCAGCAGCCCCCCCTCCCTACCACCCCGGCGGGGCATCCGCCCAAGGCCCACCCCAAGCGTTCCAAAGTACCGAGGAGCGTTGCAAACGGGAACGGCCCGGACACGCGTCCCGGTCTCACGGGATGCGCGTCCCGGTCGCACGGGTCGCGCATCCCGGGAGGGCCGACGGAGGAAGCCGGCGCACGGCCGCCGCGCGGACGGCCGGCGGCGGCGCCCATGCGCCGGGGCCTCGGCGGGCGCGTGCCGGCTCCCTCGGGGACGAACGGTGCCGGGCGCACCCGCCGCGAGGCGACGGACTTGTGCGGAGTGGAGCGGAAGTCCCGCCGCGGCAGCAGCCGCCCCCCCTCCCTACCACCCCGGCGGGGCATCCGCCCAAAGCCCACCCCAAGCGTTCCAAAGTACCGAGGAGCGTTGCAAACGGGAACGGCCCGGACACGCGTCCCGGTCGCACGGGATGCGCGTCCCGGTCGCACGGGTCGCGCGTCCCGGGAGGACAGACCGAGCAAGCCGAGGTGCCGCTCACGGCCGCCGCGAGGGACGTACGGCGCCGGCGCCCGCGCCCCGTGGCACGGCCTAGAGCGTGCCCCCTTGCCACCCCATCGGGGCATCGGCGCAAAGCCCACCGCGGGGTAGATAACCGAAGGCAACGAGGGACGGTGGATGCACATATCCGAGCAGTGGCGATAGGGCCGGAGGGAGCACCGACAGGGCCGTGAGATTTTAAAGTACCGAGGGAATTTGCAAACCGGGCCCGCCCCTCCCCCCGTCCATCGCACGCCGATCGGGGGTCCGGCGCCCCGCGGGGGGCTGCCGGCATGCGCTCCCGGTGCAGGCATCGACGAGCCGCCCGCGACCTCCACTCGGGTCCGAGCCCCCAAGCGCGGATGCCGAAACGCGCCGGCCGCGGCAGCCCCACCCCTGCCACCCCATCGGGGCATCGGCGCAAGGCCCACCCTGGGGTAGATAACCGAAGGCAACGAGGGACGGTGGATGCACATATCCGAGCGATAGCGATAGGGCCGGAGCGAAGACCGAGGGGGTCGGGGGGTTTTAATGTTCCGAGGGAAGTTGGAAACGGGGCCTGCCCGGACGCCCGTCCCTCGCACGCCGATCGGGGGTCCCGCACCCCGCGGGGGGCTGCCGGCATGCGCCCCTAGTACAAGCATCGACGAGTCGCCCGCGACCTCCACTCGGATCCGGCGGCGCACGCGCGGATGGCGAAACGCGGCGGCCGCGGCTGCAGCCCCCCTACCACCCCGTTGGCGCGTCGGCGCAAAGCCCACCCCGGGGAGGATAACCGAAGGCGACGAGGGACGATGCATGCACATATCCGAGCAAATACCGAGAGGGTCGGGGGGAAGACCGAGAGGCAAGGGGTGTTTAGAGTACCGAGGGAAGTTGCGAAAGGGGCCCGCCCGGACGCTCGCCGCTCGCACGCGGATCGGGGGTCCGGCGTTGCGCGCCGCCGGCCAGCGCGATCCGGCGGGGCGCACGGAGGGCGCCGCCCATCGCCGGAGCTTGCTCGGTCATCTCTGCCGCACGGACACGTAAGCGCCGCCGCGCAAGGTTCGGCCGGCGGGGCGGACGGTTCGCCGCCGCAGGCCTTTCCCGCAGCCGGAACGTGGGCCCGGCGTTGCGCGCCGGCGGGCCGCGCAATCCGCCGGGGCGCACGGCGGGCGCCGCCCGTCGCCGGGGCTTCGCTCGGTCATCTCGGCCGCACGGACACGTGCGCGCAGCCGCGGAAGGTTCGGCCGGCGGGGCGGACGGTTCGCCGACGCAGGCCTCTCCCGCGGCCGGAACGCGGGACCGGCGTTGCGCGCCGGCGGAAGGCGCGATCCGGCAGGGCGCACGGCGGGCGCCGCCCGGGCTTCGCTCGGTCATCTCGGCCGCACGGACACGTGCGCGCCGCCCATCGCCGGGGCTTCGCTCGGTCATCTCGGCCGCGCCGCCACGTGCGCGCCGCCGCGGAAGGCTTGGCCGGCCGGGCGGACGGTTCGCCGCCGCAGGCCTTTCCCGCAGCATGCGCCCCTTCGCCCGAACGACCGCGGGACTCCGGTACGGCCTAGCCGTCGGCCGCCCGGCTGCAAGCCGTCGGGGCCGCTCGATCCCCGTCGCGTGCCGGCCGCCGCTCGGGCCAGCCGGCCGGCTGCCGCACGTAACCTCTGACCTCATCAGCGGTCGATCCGCACCGCGCTGGTCTTCGGTGCGGACCCGTCGGGGCCGTGCCGCGCCGGCCGTCGCATCCGGTTCTGCAGGCGCCGCCCGGTTGCCTCCCGCCCTCGTGCGCTCGCGCCGGCCGGGCGACGCGGTGCCCGCGGGACTCGGGCATGGTTGAGCCGTCGGCCGCCCGGCGGCATGCCGCCGCCGCTCCGCGCCGCGTGCCGGCTGCGCTCCTCCCCGCGCCCGTCCGCGGGCGGGCCCGCCGCCGCTCGCGCCGGCCGGGCGACGCGGTGCCCGCGGGACTCGGGCATGGTTGAGCCGTCGGCCGCCCGGCGGCATGCCGCCGCCGCTCCGCGCCGCGTGCCGGCTGCGCTCCTCCCCGCGCCCGTCCGCGGGCGGGCCCGCCGCCGCTCGCGCCGGCCGGGCGACGCGGTGCCCGCGGGACTCGGGCACGGTTGAGCCGACGGCCGCCCGGCGGCATGCCGCCGCCGCTCCGCGCCGCGTGCCGGCTGCGCTCCTCCCCGCGCCCGTCCGTGGGTGGGCCCGCCGCCGCTCGGCCTAGCCCCCCGGCTGCCGCACGTAACCTGCGACCTCGTCGGCGCTGGATGCGCGTCGTGACAGTTTTCGGTGGGGCGCCGCGGAGGCGCCGGGGGCCCATGCGACGGGCCAGGGGGCGAACGGAGGGCTCGGTCAGCCCTAACAGGGGACCGGCGACAAAGGAGCGGTCGCGCAAAGCTTCGTAAGGGACCCAGACGACGGGCCGACCGATCCGAAGCACCGCGCACGGACGCGCAGCGGGCCCACGACGGGCCGACACGGAAGGCCCGCCGCCAAGGCCGCAAAACCGACAAAGGAACCCACGGGGACGCACCAGAGCGGGCAAAGCTTTCACCGAACGGGACGGGACCGAGCCCCCGCAACAGGCGAGGGCGACGGATCCGACCAAGTAAGGCCGATCCCGCTCCACGCACGCGCGGCCGCAGGAACTTCGTGAGGGACGGGACGACCGGCCGACCGAACCGAAGCGCCGCGCACGGCCGCCGCGAGGGCCGGCCGGAGGCATAGACCGAGCGCCGCGCCAGCGGAAGGAGCGTGCCGGCTCCGTCGGGGACCACCTGCGCACGGTCCGTCCGA
>NC_143199.1:1935000-1940000 GCF_051530095.1 Phoenix dactylifera | reverse complement strand
CAAGGGCTCCAGCGAATCGAGGAGCATTGCACACGGAAACGGCCCGGACGCGAGTCCCGGTCGCACGGGGTGCGCATCCGGAACGTCCGGGACGCGCTTCCCGGGAGGGCCGATGGAGGGAGCCGAAGTGGCGCACGGCCGCCGGGCACGGACGGCCGAAGGCAGCGCCCGTGCGCCGGGAAGTCGGCAGGCGCGTGCCGGCTCCGTCGGGGACGAAATGTGCCGGGCAAGTCCGCCGCGAGGCAACGGTCCTGTGCGGAGTGGAGCGGAAGGCCCGCCGCGGCGGCAGCAGACCCCCCCTCCCTACCACCCCGGCGGGGCATCCGCCCAAAGCCCACCCCAAGCGTTCCAAAGTACCGAGGAGCGTTGCAAACGGGAACGGCCCGGACACGCGACCCGGTCGCACGGGATGCGCGTCCCGGTCGCACGGGTCGCGCGTCCCGGGAGGGCCGACGGACGAAGCCGAAGTGGCGCACGGCCGCCGCGCACGGACGGCCGGCGGCGGCGCCCGTGCGCCGGAAAGTCGTCGGGCGCGCGACGGCTCCGTCGGGGACGAACGGTGCCGGGCACGACCGCCGCGAGGCAACGGACTTGTGCGGAGGGGGGCGGAAGGCCCGCCGCGGCGGCGCCAGCCCCCCCTCCCTACCACCCCGACGGGGCATCCGCCCAAAGCCCACCCCAAGCGTTCCAAAGTACCGAGGAGCGTTGCAAACGGGAACCGCTCGGACACGCGTCCCGGTCGCACGGGATGCGCGTCCCGGTCGCACGGGTCGCGCGTCCCGGGAGGGCCGACGGAGGAAGCCGGCGCACGGCCGCCGCGCGGACGGCCGGCGGGGGCGCCCATGCGCCGGGGCCTCGGCGGGCGCGGGCCGGCTCCCTCGGGGACGAACGGTGCCGGGCCCGCCCGCCGCGAGGCGACGGACTTGTGCGGAGTGGAGCGGAAGTCCCGCCGCGGCAGCAGCAGCCCCCCCTCCCTACCACCCCGGCGGGGCATCCGCCCAAGGCCCACCCCAAGCATTCCAAAGTACCGAGGAGCGTTGCAAACGGGAACGGCCCGGACACGCGTCCCGGTCTCACGGGATGCGCGTCCCGGTCGCACGGGTCGCGCATCCCGGGAGGGCCGACGGAGGAAGCCGGCGCACGGCCGCCGCGCGGACGGCCGGCGGCGGCGCCCATGCGCCGGGGCCTCGGCGGGCGCGTGCCGGCTCCCTCGGGGACGAACGGTGCCGGGCGCGCCCGCCGCGAGGCGACGGACTTGTGCGGAGTGGAGCGGAAGTCCCGCCGCGGCAGCAGCAGCCCCCCCTCCCTACCACCCCGGCGGGGCATCCGCCCAAGGCCCACCCCAAGCGTTCCAAAGTACCGAGGAGCGTTGCAAACGGGAACGGCCCGGACACGCGTCCCGGTCTCACGGGATGCGCGTCCCGGTCGCACGGGTCGCGCATCCCGGGAGGGCCGACGGAGGAAGCCGGCGCACGGCCGCCGCGCGGACGGCCGGCGGCGGCGCCCATGCGCCGGGGCCTCGGCGGGCGCGTGCCGGCTCCCACGGGGACGAACGGTGCCGGGCGCGCCCGCCGCGAGGCGACGGACTTGTGCGGAGTGGAGCGGAAGTCCCGCCGCGGCAGCAGCCGCCCCCCCTCCCTACCACCCCGGCGGGGCATCCGCCCAAAGCCCACCCCAAGCGTTCCAAAGTACCGAGGAGCGTTGCAAACGGGAACGGCCCGGACACGCGTCCCGGTCGCACGGGATGCGCGTCCCGGTCGCACGGGTCGCGCGTCCCGGGAGGACAGACCGAGCAAGCCGAGGTGCCGCTCACGGCCGCCGCGAGGGACGTACGGCGCCGGCGCCCGCGCCCCGTGGCACGGCCTAGAGCGTGCCCCCCTGCCACCCCATCGGGGCATCGGCGCAAAGCCCACCGCGGGGTAGATAACCGAAGGCAACGAGGGACGGTGGATGCACATATCCGAGCAGTGGCGATAGGGCCGGAGGGAGCACCGACAGGGCCGTGAGATTTTAAAGTACCGAGGGAATTTGCAAACCGGGCCCGCCCCTCCCCCCGTCCATCGCACGCCGATCGGGGGTCCGGCGCCCCGCGGGGGGCTGCCGGCATGCGCTCCCGGTGCAGGCATCGACGAGCCGCCCGCGACCTCCACTCGGGTCCGAGCCCCCAAGCGCGGATGCCGAAACGCGCCGGCCGCGGCAGCCCCACCCCTGCCACCCCATCGGGGCATCGGCGCAAGGCCCACCCTGGGGTAGATAACCGAAGGCAACGAGGGACGGTGGATGCACATATCCGAGCAATAGCGATAGGGCCGGAGCGAAGACCGAGGGGGTCGGGGGGTTTTAATGTTCCGAGGGAAGTTGGAAACGGGGCCCGCCCGGACGCCCGTCCCTCGCACGCCGATCGGGGGTCCCGCACCCCGCGGGGGGCTGCCGGCATGCGCCCCTAGTACAAGCATCGACGAGTCGCCCGCGACCTCCACTCGGATCCGGCGGCGCACGCGCGGATGGCGAAACGCGGCGGCCGCGGCTGCAGCCCCCCTACCACCCCGTTGGCGCGTCGGCGCAAAGCCCACCCCGGGGAGGATAACCGAAGGCGACGAGGGACGATGCATGCACATATCCGAGCAAATACCGAGAGGGTCGGGGGGAAGACCGAGAGGCAAGGGGTGTTTAGAGTACCGAGGGAAGTTGCGAAAGGGGCCCGCCCGGACGCTCGCCGCTCGCAGGCGATCCGGCGGGGCGCACGGAGGGCGCCGCCCATCGCCGGAGCTTGCTCGGTCATCTCTGCCGCACGGACACGTAAGCGCCGCCGCGCAAGGTTCGGCCGGCGGGGCGGACGGTTCGCCGCCGCAGGCCTTTCCCGCAGCCGGAACGTGGGCCCGGCGTTGCGCGCCGGCGGGCCGCGCAATCCGCCGGGGCGCACGGCGGGCGCCGCCCGTCGCCGGGGCTTCGCTCGGTCATCTCGGCCGCACGGACACGTGCGCGCAGCCGCGGAAGGTTCGGCCGGCGGGGCGGACGGTTCGCCGACGCAGGCCTCTCCCGCGGCCGGAACGCGGGACCGGCGTTGCGCGCCGGCGGAAGGCGCGATCCGGCAGGGCGCACGGCGGGCGCCGCCCGGGCTTCGCTCGGTCATCTCGGCCGCACGGACACGTGCGCGCCGCCCATCGCCGGGGCTTCGCTCGGTCATCTCGGCCGCGCCGCCACGTGCGCGCCGCCGCGGAAGGCTTGGCCGGCCGGGCGGACGGTTCGCCGCCGCAGGCCTTTCCCGCAGCATGCGCCCCTTCGCCCGAACGACCGCGGGACTCCGGTACGGCCTAGCCGTCGGCCGCCCGGCTGCAAGCCGTCGGGGCCGCTCGATCCCCGTCTCGTGCCGGCCGCCGCTCGGGCCAGCCGGCCGGCTGCCGCACGTAACCTCTGACCTCATCAGCGGTCGATCCGCACTGCGCTGGTCTTCGGTGCGGACCCGTCGGGGCCGTGCCGCGCCGGCCGTCGCATCCGGTTCCGCAGGCGCCGCCCGGTTGCCTCCCGCCCTCGTGCGCTCGCGCCGGCCGGGCGACGCGGTGCCCGCGGGACTCGGGCATGGTTGAGCCGTCGGCCGCCCGGCGGCATGCCGCCGCCGCTCCGCGCCGCGTGCCGGCTGCGCTCCTCCCCGCGCCCGTCCGCGGGCGGGCCCGCCGCCGCTCGCGCCGGCCGGGCGACGCGGTGCCCGCGGGACTCGGGCATGGTTGAGCCGTCGGCCGCCCGGCGGCATGCCGCCGCCGCTCCGCGCCGCGTGCCGGCTGCGCTCCTCCCCGCGCCCGTCCGCGGGCGGGCCCGCCGCCGCTCGCGCCGGCCGGGCGACGCGGTGCCCGCGGGACTCGGGCACGGTTGAGCCGACGGCCGCCCGGCGGCATGCCGCCGCCGCTCCGCGCCGCGTGCCGGCTGCGCTCCTCCCCGCGCCCGTCCGTGGGCGGGCCCGCCGCCGCTCGGCCTAGCCCCCCGGCTGCCGCACGTAACCTGCGACCTCGTCGGCGCTGGATGCGCGTCGTGACAGTTTTCGGTGGGGCGCCGCGGAGGCGCCGGGGGCCCATGCGACGGGCCAGGGGGCGAACGGAGGGCTCGGTCAGCCCTAACAGGGGACCGGCGACAAAGGAGCGGTCGCGCAAAGCTTCGTAAGGGACCCAGACGACGGGCCTACCGATCTGAAGCACCGCGCACGGACGCGCAGCGGGCCCACGACGGGCCGACACGGAAGGCCCGCCGCCAAGGCCGCAAAACCGACAAAGGAACCCACGGGGACGCACCAGAGCGGGCAAAGCTTTCACCGAACGGGACGGGACCGAGCCCCCGCAACAGGCGAGGGCGACGGATCCGACCAAGTAAGGCCGATCCCGCTCCATGCACGCGCGGCCGCAGGAACTTCGTGAGGGACGGGACGACCGGCCGACCGAACCGAAGCGCCGCGCACGGCCGCCGCGAGGGCCGGCCGGAGGCATAGACCGAGCGCCGCGCCAGCGGAAGGAGCGTGCCGGCTCCGTCGGGGACCACCTGCGCACGGTCCGTCCGAGCGAGCCGACGGACCGGCGCGGAAGGCCCGGCGCCGAGCCCGCAAAACCGACAAAGGAACCCACAGGGACGCACCAAAGCGGCCCAAGATTTCACCGAGACGGGACCGAGCCCACGCAACATGCGATGGCGACGGATCGGACCAAGTAAGGCCGATCCAACTCCGCGCGCGCGCGGCCGCGAGCACTTCGTGAGGGACAGGAAGACCGGCCGACCGAACCGAAGCGCCGCGCACGGCCGCCACAAGGGCCGGCTGGAGGCGTAGACCGAGAGCCGCACCAGCGGAAGGAGCGTGCCGGCTCCGTCGTGGGCCAACTCCGCGGGGCCCATCCGAGCGAGCCGACGGGCCGGCGCGGAAGGCCCGGCCGAACCCGCAAAACCGACAAAGGAACCCACAGGGACGCACCAGAGCGGACAAAGATTTCACCGAACAGGACGGGACCGAGCCCACGCAA
>NC_143199.1:1920000-1925000 GCF_051530095.1 Phoenix dactylifera | reverse complement strand
GAAGCCGAAGTGGCGCACGGCCGCCGCGCACGGACGGCCGGCGGCGGCGCCCGTGCGCCGGAAAGTCGTCGGGCGCGCGACGGCTCCGTCGGGGACGAACGGTGCCGGGCACGACCGCCGCGAGGCAACGGACTTGTGCGGAGGGGGGCGGAAGGCCCGCCGCGGCGGCGCCAGCCCCCCCTCCCTACCACCCCGACGGGGCATCCGCCCAAAGCCCACCCCAAGCGTTCCAAAGTACCGAGGAGCGTTGCAAACGGGAACCGCCCGGACACGCGTCCCGGTCGCACGGGATGCGCGTCCCGGTCGCACGGGTCGCGCGTCCCGGGAGGGCCGACGGAGGAAGCCGGCGCACGGCCGCCGCGCGGACGGCCGGCGGGGGCGCCCATGCGCCGGGGCCTCGGCGGGCGCGGGCCGGCTCCCTCGGGGACGAACGGTGCCGGGCCCGCCCGCCGCGAGGCGACGGACTTGTGCGGAGTGGAGCGGAAGTCCCGCCGCGGCAGCAGCAGCCCCCCCTCCCTACCACCCCGGCGGGGCATCCGCCCAAGGCCCACCCCAAGCGTTCCAAAGTACCGAGGAGCGTTGCAAACGGGAACGGCCCGGACACGCGTCCCGGTCTCACGGGATGCGCGTCCCGGTCGCACGGGTCGCGCATCCCGGGAGGGCCGACGGAGGAAGCCGGCGCACGGCCGCCGCGCGGACGGCCGGCGGCGGCGCCCATGCGCCGGGGCCTCGGCGGGCGCGTGCCGGCTCCCTCGGGGACGAACGGTGCCGGGCGCGCCCGCCGCGAGGCGACGGACTTGTGCGGAGTGGAGCGGAAGTCCCGCCGCGGCAGCAGCAGCCCCCCCTCCCTACCACCCCGGCGGGGCATCCGCCCAAGGCCCACCCCAAGCGTTCCAAAGTACCGAGGAGCGTTGCAAACGGGAACGGCCCGGACACGCGTCCCGGTCTCACGGGATGCGCGTCCCGGTCGCACGGGTCGCGCATCCCGGGAGGGCCGACGGAGGAAGCCGGCGCACGGCCGCCGCGCGGACGGCCGGCGGCGGCGCCCATGCGCCGGGGCCTCGGCGGGCGCGTGCCGGCTCCCTCGGGGACGAACGGTGCCGGGCGCGCCCGCCGCGAGGCGACGGACTTGTGCGGAGTGGAGCGGAAGTCCCGCCGCGGCAGCAGCCGCCCCCCCTCCCTACCACCCCGGCGGGGCATCCGCCCAAAGCCCACCCCAAGCGTTCCAAAGTACCGAGGAGCGTTGCAAACGGGAACGGCCCGGACACGCGTCCCGGTCGCACGGGATGCGCGTCCCGGTCGCACGGGTCGCGCGTCCCGGGAGGACAGACCGAGCAAGCCGAGGTGCCGCTCACGGCCGCCGCGAGGGACGTACGGCGCCGGCGCCCGCGCCCCGTGGCACGGCCTAGAGCGTGCCCCCCTGCCACCCCATCGGGGCATCGGCGCAAAGCCCACCGCGGGGTAGATAACCGAAGGCAACGAGGGACGGTGGATGCACATATCCGAGCAGTGGCGATAGGGCCGGAGGGAGCACCGACAGGGCCGTGAGATTTTAAAGTACCGAGGGAATTTGCAAACCGGGCCCGCCCCTCCCCCCGTCCATCGCACGCCGATCGGGGGTCCGGCGCCCCGCGGGGGGCTGCCGGCATGCGCTCCCGGTGCAGGCATCGACGAGCCGCCCGCGACCTCCACTCGGGTCCGAGCCCCCAAGCGCGGATGCCGAAACGCGCCGGCCGCGGCAGCCCCACCCCTGCCACCCCATCGGGGCATCGGCGCAAGGCCCACCCTGGGGTAGATAACCGAAGGCAACGAGGGACGGTGGATGCACATATCCGAGCAATAGCGATAGGGCCGGAGCGAAGACCGAGGGGGTCGGGGGGTTTTAATGTTCCGAGGGAAGTTGGAAACGGGGCCCGCCCGGACGCCCGTCCCTCGCACGCCGATCGGGGGTCCCGCACCCCGCGGGGGGCTGCCGGCATGCGCCCCTAGTACAAGCATCGACGAGTCGCCCGCGACCTCCACTCGGATCCGGCGGCGCACGCGCGGATGGCGAAACGCGGCGGCCGCGGCTGCAACCCCCCTACCACCCCGTTGGCGCGTCGGCGCAAAGCCCACCCCGGGGAGGATAACCGAAGGCGACGAGGGACGATGCATGCACATATCCGAGCAAATACCGAGAGGGTCGGGGGGAAGACCGAGAGGCAAGGGGTGTTTAGAGTACCGAGGGAAGTTGCGAAAGGGGCCCGCCCGGACGCTCGCCGCTCGCAGGCGATCCGGCGGGGCGCACGGAGGGCGCCGCCCATCGCCGGAGCTTGCTCGGTCATCTCTGCCGCACGGACACGTAAGCGCCGCCGCGCAAGGTTCGGCCGGCGGGGCGGACGGTTCGCCGCCGCAGGCCTTTCCCGCAGCCGGAACGTGGGCCCGGCGTTGCGCGCCGGCGGGCCGCGCAATCCGCCGGGGCGCACGGCGGGCGCCGCCCGTCGCCGGGGCTTCGCTCGGTCATCTCGGCCGCACGGACACGTGCGCGCAGCCGCGGAAGGTTCGGCCGGCGGGGCGGACGGTTCGCCGACGCAGGCCTCTCCCGCGGCCGGAACGCGGGACCGGCGTTGCGCGCCGGCGGAAGGCGCGATCCGGCAGGGCGCACGGCGGGCGCCGCCCGGGCTTCGCTCGGTCATCTCGGCCGCACGGACACGTGCGCGCCGCCCATCGCCGGGGCTTCGCTCGGTCATCTCGGCCGCGCCGCCACGTGCGCGCCGCCGCGGAAGGCTTGGCCGGCCGGGCGGACGGTTCGCCGCCGCAGGCCTTTCCCGCAGCATGCGCCCCTTCGCCCGAACGACCGCGGGACTCCGGTACGGCCTAGCCGTCGGCCGCCCGGCTGCAAGCCGTCGGGGCCGCTCGATCCCCGTCGCGTGCCGGCCGCCGCTCGGGCCAGCCGGCCGGCTGCCGCACGTAACCTCTGACCTCATCAGCGGTCGATCCGCACCGCGCTGGTCTTCGGTGCGGACCCGTCGGGGCCGTGCCGCGCCGGCCGTCGCATCCGGTTCCGCAGGCGCCGCCCGGTTGCCTCCCGCCCTCGTGCGCTCGCGCCGGCCGGGCGACGCGGTGCCCGCGGGACTCGGGCATGGTTGAGCCGTCGGCCGCCCGGCGGCATGCCGCCGCCGCTCCGCGCCGCGTGCCGGCTGCGCTCCTCCCCGCGCCCGTCCGCGGGCGGGCCCGCCGCCGCTCGCGCCGGCCGGGCGACGCGGTGCCCGCGGGACTCGGGCATGGTTGAGCCGTCGGCCGCCCGGCGGCATGCCGCCGTCGCTCCGCGCCGCGTGCCGGCTGCGCTCCTCCCCGCGCCCGTCCGCGGGCGGGCCCGCCGCCGCTCGCGCCGGCCGGGCGACGCGGTGCCCGCGGGACTCGGGCACGGTTGAGCCGACGGCCGCCCGGCGGCATGCCGCCGCCGCTCCGCGCCGCGTGCCGGCTGCGCTCCTCCCCGCGCCCGTCCGTGGGCGGGCCCGCCGCCGCTCGGCCTAGCCCCCCGGCTGCCGCACGTAACCTGCGACCTCGTCGGCGCTGGATGCGCGTCGTGACAGTTTTCGGTGGGGCGCCGCGGAGGCGCCGGGGGCCCATGCGACGGGCCAGGGGGCGAACGGAGGGCTCGGTCAGCCCTAACAGGGGACCGGCGACAAAGGAGCGGTCGCGCAAAGCTTCGTAAGGGACCCAGACGACGGGCCTACCGATCCGAAGCACCGCGCACGGACGCGCAGCGGGCCCACGACGGGCCGACACGGAAGGCCCGCCGCCAAGGCCGCAAAACCGACAAAGGAACCCACGGGGACGCACCAGAGCGGGCAAAGCTTTCACCGAACGGGACGGGACCGAGCCCCCGCAACAGGCGAGGGCGACGGATCCGACCAAGTAAGGCCGATCCCGCTCCACGCACGCGCGGCCGCAGGAACTTCGTGAGGGACGGGACGACCGGCCGACCGAACCGAAGCGCCGCGCACGGCCGCCGCGAGGGCCGGCCGGAGGCATAGACCGAGCGCCGCGCCAGCAGAAGGAGCGTGCCGGCTCCGTCGGGGACCACCTGCGCACGGTCCGTCCGAGCGAGCCGACGGACCGGCGCGGAAGGCCCGGCGCCGAGCCCGCAAAACCGACAAAGGAACCCACAGGGACGCACCAAAGCGGCCCAAGATTTCACCGAGACGGGACCGAGCCCACGCAACATGCGATGGCGACGGATCGGACCAAGTAAGGCCGATCCAACTCCGCGCGCGCGCGGCCGCGAGCACTTCGTGAGGGACAGGAAGACCGGCCGACCGAACCGAAGCGCCGCGCACGGCCGCCACAAGGGCCGGCTGGAGGCGTAGACCGAGAGCCGCACCAGCGGAAGGAGCGTGCCGGCTCCGTCGTGGGCCAACTCCGCGGGGCCCATCCGAGCGAGCCGACGGGCCGGCGCGGAAGGCCCGGCCGAACCCGCAAAACCGACAAAGGAACCCACAGGGACGCACCAGAGCGGACAAAGATTTCACCGAACAGGACGGGACCGAGCCCACGGAACATGCGAGGGCGAAGGATCGGACCAAGTAAGGCCGATCCAACTCCGCGCGCGCGCGGCCGCGAACACTTCATGAGGGACGGGAAGACCGGCCGACCGATCCGAAGCACCGCGCACGGCCGCCGCAAGGGCCGACCGAAGGAATAGACCGAGCGCCGCACCAGCGGAAGGAGCGTGCCGGCTCCGTCGTGGGCCAACTCCGCGGGGCCCATCCGAGCGAGCCGACGGGCCGGCACGGAAGGCCCGGCCGAACCCGCAAAACCGACAAAGGAACCCACAGGGACGCACCAGAGCGGACAAAGATTTCACCGAACGGGACGGGACCGAGCCCACGCAACATGCGAGGGCGAAGGATCGGACCAAGTAAGGCCGATCCAACTCCGCGCGCGCGCGGCCGCGAAAACTTCGTCAGGGACGGGACGACGGGCCGACCGATCCGAAGCGCCGTGCACGGCCGCCG
>NC_143199.1:1900000-1910000 GCF_051530095.1 Phoenix dactylifera | reverse complement strand
GGAAGTCCCGCCGCGGCAGCAGCAGCCCCCCCTCCCTACCACCCCGGCGGGGCATCCGCCCAAGGCCCACCCCAAGCGTTCCAAAGTACCGAGGAGCGTTGCAAACGGGAACGGCCCGGACACGCATCCCGGTCTCACGGGATGCGCGTCCCGGTCGCACGGGTCGCGCATCCCGGGAGGGCCGACGGAGGAAGCCGGCGCACGGCCGCCGCGCGGACGGCCGGCGGCGGCGCCCATGCGCCGGGGCCTCGGCGGGCGCGTGCCGGCTCCCTCGGGGACGAACGGTGCCGGGCGCGCCCGCCGCGAGGCGACGGACTTGTGCGGAGTGGAGCGGAAGTCCCGCCGCGGCAGCAGCAGCCCCCCCTCCCTACCACCCCGGCGGGGCATCCGCCCAAGGCCCACCCCAAGCGTTCCAAAGTACCGAGGAGCGTTGCAAACGGGAACGGCCCGGACACGCGTCCCGGTCTCACGGGATGCGCGTCCCGGTCGCACGGGTCGCGCATCCCGGGAGGGCCGACGGAGGAAGCCGGCGCACGGCCGCCGCGCGGACGGCCGGCGGCGGCGCCCATGCGCCGGGGCCTCGGCGGGCGCGTGCCGGCTCCCTCGGGGACGAACGGTGCCGGGCGCGCCCGCCGTGAGGCGACGGACTTGTGCGGAGTGGAGCGGAAGTCCCGCCGCGGCAGCAGCCGCCCCCCCTCCCTACCACCCCGGCGGGGCATCCGCCCAAAGCCCACCCCAAGCGTTCCAAAGTACCGAGGAGCGTTGCAAACGGGAACGGCCCGGACACGCGTCCCGGTCGCACGGGATGCGCGTCCCGGTCGCACGGGTCGCGCGTCCCGGGAGGACAGACCGAGCAAGCCGAGGTGCCGCTCACGGCCGCCGCGAGGGACGTACGGCGCCGGCGCCCGCGCCCCGTGGCACGGCCTAGAGCGTGCCCCCTTGCCACCCCATCGGGGCATCGGCGCAAAGCCCACCGCGGGGTAGATAACCGAAGGCAACGAGGGACGGTGGATGCACATATCCGAGCAGTGGCGATAGGGCCGGAGGGAGCACCGACAGGGCCGTGAGATTTTAAAGTACCGAGGGAATTTGCAAACCGGGCCCGCCCCTCCCCCCGTCCATCGCACGCCGATCGGGGGTCCGGCGCCCCGCGGGGGGCTGCCGGCATGCGCTCCCGGTGCAGGCATCGACGAGCCGCCCGCGACCTCCACTCGGGTCCGAGCCCCCAAGCGCGGATGCCGAAACGCGCCGGCCGCGGCAGCCCCACCCCTGCCACCCCATCGGGGCATCGGCGCAAGGCCCACCCTGGGGTAGATAACCGAAGGCAACGAGGGACGGTGGATGCACATATCCGAGCGATAGCGATAGGGCCGGAGCGAAGACCGAGGGGGTCGGGGGGTTTTAATGTTCCGAGGGAAGTTGGAAACGGGGCCCGCCCGGACGCCCGTCCCTCGCACGCCGATCGGGGGTCCCGCACCCCGCGGGGGGCTGCCGGCATGCGCCCCTAGTACAAGCATCGACGAGTCGCCCGCGACCTCCACTCGGATCCGGCGGCGCACGCGCGGATGGCGAAACGCGGCGGCCGCGGCTGCAGCCCCCCTACCACCCCGTTGGCGCGTCGGCGCAAAGCCCACCCCGGGGAGGATAACCGAAGGCGACGAGGGACGATGCATGCACATATCCGAGCAAATACCGAGAGGGTCGGGGGGAAGACCGAGAGGCAAGGGGTGTTTAGAGTACCGAGGGAAGTTGCGAAAGGGGCCCGCCCGGACGCTCGCCGCTCGCACGCGGATCGGGGGTCCGGCGTTGCGCGCCGCCGGCCAGCGCGATCCGGCGGGGCGCACGGAGGGCGCCGCCCATCGCCGGAGCTTGCTCGGTCATCTCTGCCGCACGGACACGTAAGCGCCGCCGCGCAAGGTTCGGCCGGCGGGGCGGACGGTTCGCCGCCGCAGGCCTTTCCCGCAGCCGGAACGTGGGCCCGGCGTTGCGCGCCGGCGGGCCGCGCAATCCGCCGGGGCGCACGGCGGGCGCCGCCCGTCGCCGGGGCTTCGCTCGGTCATCTCGGCCGCACGGACACGTGCGCGCAGCCGCGGAAGGTTCGGCCGGCGGGGCGGACGGTTCGCCGACGCAGGCCTCTCCCGCGGCCGGAACGCGGGACCGGCGTTGCGCGCCGGCGGAAGGCGCGATCCGGCAGGGCGCACGGCGGGCGCCGCCCGGGCTTCGCTCGGTCATCTCGGCCGCACGGACACGTGCGCGCCGCCCATCGCCGGGGCTTCGCTCGGTCATCTCGGCCGCGCCGCCACGTGCGCGCCGCCGCGGAAGGCTTGGCCGGCCGGGCGGACGGTTCGCCGCCGCAGGCCTTTCCCGCAGCATGCGCCCCTTCGCCCGAACGACCGCGGGACTCCGGTACGGCCTAGCCGTCGGCCGCCCGGCTGCAAGCCGTCGGGGCCGCTCGATCCCCGTCGCGTGCCGGCCGCCGCTCGGGCCAGCCGGCCGGCTGCCGCACGTAACCTCTGACCTCATCAGCGGTCGATCCGCACCGCGCTGGTCTTCGGTGCGGACCCGTCGGGGCCGTGCCGCGCCGGCCGTCGCATCCGGTTCCGCAGGCGCCGCCCGGTTGCCTCCCGCCCTCGTGCGCTCGCGCCGGCCGGGCGACGCGGTGCCCGCGGGACTCGGGCATGGTTGAGCCGTCGGCCGCCCGGCGGCATGCCGCCGCCGCTCCGCGCCGCGTGCCGGCTGCGCTCCTCCCCGCGCCCGTCCGCGGGCGGGCCCGCCGCCGCTCGCGCCGGCCGGGCGACGCGGTGCCCGCGGGACTCGGGCATGGTTGAGCCGTCGGCCGCCCGGCGGCATGCCGCCGCCGCTCCGCGCCGCGTGCCGGCTGCGCTCCTCCCCGCGCCCGTCCGCGGGCGGGCCCGCCGCCGCTCGCGCCGGCCGGGCGACGCGGTGCCCGCGGGACTCGGGCACGGTTGAGCCGACGGCCGCCCGGCGGCATGCCGCCGCCGCTCCGCGCCGCGTGCCGGCTGCGCTCCTCCCCGCGCCCGTCCGTGGGCGGGCCCGCCGCCGCTCGGCCTAGCCCCCCGGCTGCCGCACGTAACCTGCGACCTCGTCGGCGCTGGATGCGCGTCGTGACAGTTTTCGGTGGGGCGCCGCGGAGGCGCCGGGGGCCCATGCGACGGGCCAGGGGGCGAACGGAGGGCTCGGTCAGCCCTAACAGGGGACCGGCGACAAAGGAGCGGTCGCGCAAAGCTTCGTAAGGGACCCAGACGACGGGCCGACCGATCCGAAGCACCGCGCACGGACGCGCAGCGGGCCCACGACGGGCCGACACGGAAGGCCCGCCGCCAAGGCCGCAAAACCGACAAAGGAACCCACGGGGACGCACCAGAGCGGGCAAAGCTTTCACCGAACGGGACGGGACCGAGCCCCCGCAACAGGCGAGGGCGACGGATCCGACCAAGTAAGGCCGATCCCGCTCCACGCACGCGCGGCCGCAGGAACTTCGTGAGGGACGGGACGACCGGCCGACCGAACCGAAGCGCCGCGCACGGCCGCCGCGAGGGCCGGCCGGAGGCATAGACCGAGCGCCGCGCCAGCGGAAGGAGCGTGCCGGCTCCGTCGGGGACCACCTGCGCACGGTCCGTCCGAGCGAGCCGACGGACCGGCGCGGAAGGCCCGGCGCCGAGCCCGCAAAACCGACAAAGGAACCCACAGGGACGCACCAAAGCGGCCCAAGATTTCACCGAGACGGGACCGAGCCCACGCAACATGCGATGGCGACGGATCGGACCAAGTAAGGCCGATCCAACTCCGCGCGCGCGCGGCCGCGAGCACTTCGTGAGGGACAGGAAGACCGGCCGACCGAACCGAAGCGCCGCGCACGGCCGCCACAAGGGCCGGCTGGAGGCGTAGACCGAGAGCCGCACCAGCGGAAGGAGCGTGCCGGCTCCGTCGTGGGCCAACTCCGCGGGGCCCATCCGAGCGAGCCGACGGGCCGGCGCGGAAGGCCCGGCCGAACCCGCAAAACCGACAAAGGAACCCACAGGGACGCACCAGAGCGGACAAAGATTTCACCGAACAGGACGGGACCGAGCCCACGGAACATGCGAGGGCGAAGGATCGGACCAAGTAAGGCCGATCCAACTCCGCGCGCGCGCGGCCGCGAACACTTCATGAGGGACGGGAAGACCGGCCGACCGATCCGAAGCACCGCGCACGGCCGCCGCAAGGGCCGACCGAAGGAATAGACCGAGCGCCGCACCAGCGGAAGGAGCGTGCCGGCTCCGTCGTGGGCCAACTCCGCGGGGCCCATCCGAGCGAGCCGACGGGCCGGCACGGAAGGCCCGGCCGAACCCGCAAAACTGACAAAGGAACCCACAGGGACGCACCAGAGCGGACAAAGATTTCACCGAACGGGACGGGACCGAGCCCACGCAACATGCGAGGGCGAAGGATCGGACCAAGTAAGGCCGATCCAACTCCGCGCGCGCGCGGCCGCGAAAACTTCGTCAGGGACGGGACGACGGGCCGACCGATCCGAAGCGCCGTGCACGGCCGCCGCAACGGCCGGCCGGAGGCGTAGACCGAGCGCCGCGCCAGCAGAAGGAGCGTGCCGGCTCCGTCGTGGGCCCGCTGCGCGTGGCCCATCCGAGCGAGCCGACGGGCCGAATCCCTCGAGGACGAACGGTGCCGGGCACGCCCGCAGCGAGTGCCCACGGCGGGCTTGTGCGGAGTGGAGCGGAAGGCCCGCCGCGGCGGCAGCAGCCCCCCCTCCCTACCACCCCAGCGGGGCATCCGCCCAAAGCCCACCCCAAGCGTTCCAAAGTACCGAGGAGCGTTGCAAACGGGAACCGCCCGGACATGCGTCCCGGTCGCACGGGATGCGCGTCCCGGTCGCACGGGTCGCGCGTCCCGGGAGGGCCGACGGAGGAAGCCGAAGTGCCGTGCGCGGCCGCCGCGACGGCCGGACGGCGGCGGCGCCCGTGCGCCGCGGCAAAGGCGGGAGCGGCCCGGCTCCGTCCGGGGCGCCGCGAGCTTCGGTCGAACCTTTGCCGTGACTCTTCGCAGTAGGCCAAGCCCATTCACACTTGGCCAAGCCTAGGCCAAGCCAAGGCCTCCAATGCTTGGCCAAGTGCCTCCAAGGTCGGCCAAGACGGTGCCCAGCGTGCCAAAGCCATGGCATGCCCATGCGCGGCCCAAGCCGCGCCCATGAGCCCCAGCCGCACGCGGCCGCGCGCGCCCGCGCCCAGGCCACGGCCGCGCTGCGCGCCTGGCGCGCGCGCCCGCGCCCAGGCCACGGCCGCGCCCAGGCCCCGGCCGCGCCGCGCCCGCCCAGGCCCCGGCCGCGCCGCGCCCAGGCCGCGCGCGCCCGCGCCCAGGCCACGGTGTTGCGGACCTCCCTCATACACCACCATCAAATTCCACCACCAAGGAGAGGTCCGGGCTCGGAAGCTACCGAAGGAGGGTCCTACCAAGACCAAGATCAAGGATCGAGCCAACTACTTGTTTGGAGGGACGGCCAAGCCTTGGCCAAGCCCCTTCACGCTTGGCCAAGCCTCGGCCGAGCATCTTCACACTTGGCCAAACCTTGGCCAAGCACCCCGACATTCGGCCCGCCGCGCGCCCGACGACGCCCGCGCTCGCCCGCATGCATCCGCGGTCGTCCGCGCCCGCCGCGTGCCCGACATCGCCCGCGCGCACCGGGCCCATACCATCAATGCCAAGCCTCGGCCAAGCACGCCCAACCTTGGCCAAGCATGCCGCGCACATGTCCAAGCCTCGGCCGAGCCTTCCTACACTTGGCCAAGCCTTGGCCAACCTCCTTTGCACTTGGCCAAGCCTTGGCCAAACCAAGGCTCCCAATGCTTGGCCAAGCATGTCCAAGGTCGGCCAAGACAAGGCCAAGCATGCCAAAGGCACGGCACACCCATGCGCGACACAAGCCGCGCCCGTGCATGCCCGCCGCACGCGCCCGTGAGCCCCCAGGCCGCGGCCCTGCGCGCCTGCGCGCGCCCAGGGCCTGGGCGCGCGCGGCCAGGGCCGCGCGCGCGCAGGCCGCGCCCGTCCGCCCGCTGGGCGCGCCCGCCCGCGCGCTGGCCGCGCCCGCCCGCGCGCTGGCCGCGCCCGCCCGCGCGCTGGCCGCGCCCGCCCGCGCGCGTCCGCTACCGGGCGAGGTTCGGCCGCCCGAACCTCGCCGCACGCGCCCGTCCGCGCTCGCCCAGGCGCGCCCGCCTGCGCGTGCCCCGCGCCCGCCTGCGCGCGCCCACGCGCGCCCGACAGGCGCCTGCGCGCGCCGTCTGCGCGCGCCGCCTGCGCGCCCACGCGCGCCCGCCCGACAGCGGCCTGCGCGCGCCGCCTGCCGCGCCGCCTGCCGCGCGCCCTGCCGCGCCGCCTGCCGCGCGCCTGCCGCGCGCCTGCCGCGCGCCCTGCCGCGCCGCCTGCCGCGCGCCCTGCCGCGCCGCCTGCCGCGCGCCCTGCCGCGCCGCCTGCCGCGCGCCCTGCCGCGCCGCCTGCCGCGCGCCTGCCGCGCCGCCTGCCGCGCGCCTGCCGCGCCGCCTGCCGCGCCCTGCCGCGCGCCGCGCCTCGGCGCCCGTGCCGCGCCCTGCCGCGCGCCTGCCGCGCGCCCTGCCCCGCCCTGCCGCAGGCCCTGCCGCGCGCCTGCAGCGCCCTGCCGCGCGCCTGCCACACCGCCTGCCGCGCCCTGCCGCGCGCCGCGCCTCGGCGCCCGTGCCGCGCCCTGCCAGCGCCCTGCCGCGCCCTGCCAGCGCCCTGCCGCGCGCCTGCAGTGCCCTGCCGCACCCCTGCCGCGCCCCAGCGCCCCTGCAGCGCCCCTGCCGCGCGCCCAGAGGCCCTGCCGCACGCCCAGGCGCCCTGCCAGCCAGCCCTGCCGTGCCAGACGCCCAGCCAGCGCCCAGCCAGGCCCTGCCGACCAGCCAGCGCCCTGCCAGCCGTGCCCAGGTCCTGCCAGCCGCCTGCCTGCCCCCTGCCAAGGCCACAGCCCAGCCAGCCAAGGGCCAGCCCAGCCAGCAGCCTATGCCCAAGGCTTGGCCATGCCTTGGCCAAGCCTTTGGCCCTACTTGTGCCATGAAGACCCCTATGCCTTGGCCACTCTTGGGCCACTTGGAGAGCACTATAAATGGGAGGGAATGAGGGTCTTTGAAGGATCTTTTTGTCATCTTGGGAGTTCACTTGTATTTCGGCCTAAGGGCTTGGGAGGGCTTTGTCCCTATGTATTCGGTCCTAGAGTTTCTCTAAGGACTTGGGCTAGTGAGAACCCATCATAGTTCCACTAGATTAAGCTTGTAGCTTCATTTTGGGAATAGAATCAACCTTAATCTTTCCTCCACAAATACTTGCATTGTTTGGTTGTTTCATTCAAGCCAAGGGTCGGGCCAAGCTGCAGCCAGTAGGCCCTCCCCTTGCCTTGATTTCCTTGGTTACTAAGTGCTCGGCACACAACCGGCGTTACCCGTTCGGCCCGCGTTTCTTCAATTCTAAGGCGTCCGCAAGGAGCCAAGGTGCGAGGCTTGGTGTGGCGGCTCGGGGCCGAGAGACGCCCTCCAACAATGGTGCTTTCATTGAGAGACTTCCGAGGGAGGTCTCTCCTAAGAGGTAACGCCTACAACTCTAATAAATTTCAAATTTTATTTTGGGTTAATATGGTAAACATAATGGAGAGTGAGGCTTGTTTGATGAGGGCAAATGAGACCCTAGCCAAAATTGGAATGAATCTAAGGGCTAGGGAGGAAAGAGAGAGAAAAGATGAATATATGAGGGTGAGAGAAGAAAGAAGAAAAGAAGAGAGAAAAAGAGAGAAAGAAGTGAGGAGAAATGAACATTGGTCGCACGCCTCTCGGCGGGGCCAAGTGGAGGATCGAGAAGAAAGGAAAAGAGAAGAAAAGAAAAGAGAAGAAAAGAAAAGAGAAGAAAAGAAAAGAGAAGAAAAGAGAAGAGAAGAAAAGAAAGAGAGTTGGTGGAGAGAAGAAGAAAAAAGAGGAGAGTATAGGAGTGCTCAAGGAGCAAGTAGCTATGCTAGCCGCCATGGGGAGCATGGCTATGGAGAAAGAAGGTGGAGAGAGGGCCAATTAAAGATGATAAAAAGGGAGTTAGAGGAGGCCCGAACATGTTTGAAGCTTGGGGCAAGCCATGAGCATATCATCAAGAAGAAGCAAGAAGAGATAGTGCAAACATGCATCGAAGAGAAATTCAACAAGCATGCATCTTCTTCCTTGCAACCGCAAACTCCTTCCGAAGACAAAGAAGAGGTTGAACATGGCAAAAGGGACCAACCCAACGAAGTCAAGAGCTTGCCAAAGGAAGAGCCACAAGTCATTGAAGAAAGGGAAGAGCTTGAACATGATGATGAGGCCAGAAATAGTTCAAAAGAGGAGGAGGCCGAGCCCCCTTTGCATGCCTTGCAAAGATCGTCCATTCTTCAAGCTACAACAAAAGAGGTACCTTGGCCTTACTTGACAAAGTTTACTTCCTTTGATAATATTTTGGTTCCTTCTCAACCCATGGAGCAACACAAGGAACATGTGGAGGTTGTGTTGTCCATTTTGGATGAACACCACTTCCACATCATGCTCACAAAGAATTCCCCCGATGGTATTCAAACTTTATCCTTGAGGACAAGGATAGTTTTCAAGGGAGGGGGAATGTTGCGGACCTCCCTCATACACCACCATCAAATTCCACCACCAAGGAGAGGTCCGGGCTCGGAAGCTACCGAAGGAGGGTCCTACCAAGACCAAGATCAAGGATCGAGCCAACTACTTGTTTGGAGGGACGGCCAAGCCTTGGCCAAGCCCCTTCACGCTTGGCCAAGCCTCGGCCGAGCATCTTCACACTTGGCCAAACCTTGGCCAAGCACCCCGACATTCGGCCCGCCGCGCGCCCGACGACGCCCGCGCTCGCCCGCATGCATCCGCGGTCGTCCGCGCCCGCCGCGTGCCCGACATCGCCCGCGCGCACCGGGCCCATACCATCAATGCCAAGCCTCGGCCAAGCACGCCCAACCTTGGCCAAGCATGCCGCGCACATGTCCAAGCCTCGGCCGAGCCTTCCTACACTTGGCCAAGCCTTGGCCAACCTCCTTTGCACTTGGCCAAGCCTTGGCCAAACCAAGGCTCCCAATGCTTGGCCAAGCATGTCCAAGGTCGGCCAAGACAAGGCCAAGCATGCCAAAGGCACGGCACACCCATGCGCGACACAAGCCGCGCCCGTGCATGCCCGCCGCACGCGCCCGTGAGCCCCCAGGCCGCGGCCCTGCGCGCCTGCGCGCGCCCAGGCAGCGCCAGCGCGCGCCCAGGCCCTGGCCGCGCGCGCCCAGGCCCTGGCCGCGCGCGTCCAGGCCGCGCGCGCGCAGGCCGCGCCCGTCCGCCCGCTGGGCGCGCCCGCCCGCGCGCTGGCCGCGCCCGCCCGCGCGCTGGCCGCGCCCGCCCGCGCGCTGGCCGCGCCCGCCCGCGCGCGTCCGCTACCGGGCGAGGTTCGGCCGCCCGAACCTCGCCGCACGCGCCCGTCCGCGCTCGCCCAGGCGCGCCCGCCTGCGCGTGCCCCGCGCCCGCCTGCGCGCGCCCACGCGCGCCCGACAGGCGCCTGCGCGCGCCGTCTGCGCGCGCCGCCTGCGCGCCCACGCGCGCCCGCCCGACAGCGGCCTGCGCGCGCCGCCTGCCGCGCCGCCTGCCGCGCGCCCTGCCGCGCCGCCTGCCGCGCGCCTGCCGCGCGCCTGCCGCGCGCCTGCCGCGCGCCTGCCGCGCGCCCTGCCGCGCCGCCTGCCGCGCGCCCTGCCGCGCCGCCTGCCGCGCGCCCTGCCGCGCCGCCTGCCGCGCGCCCTGCCGCGCCGCCTGCCGCGCGCCTGCCGCGTGCCTGCCGCGCGCCTGCCGCGCCGCCTGCCGCGCCCTGCCGCGCGCCGCGCCTCGGCGCCCGTGCCGCGCCCTGCCGCGCGCCTGCCGCGCGCCCTGCCCCGCCCTGCCGCAGGCCCTGCCGCGCGCCTGCAGCGCCC
>NC_143199.1:1885000-1890000 GCF_051530095.1 Phoenix dactylifera | reverse complement strand
CCATGCGCCGGGGCCTCGGCGGGCGCGGGCCGGCTCCCTCGGGGACGAACGGTGCCGGGCCCGCCCGCCGCGAGGCGACGGACTTGTGCGGAGTGGAGCGGAAGTCCCGCCGCGGCAGCAGCAGCCCCCCCTCCCTACCACCCCGGCGGGGCATCCGCCCAAGGCCCACCCCAAGCATTCCAAAGTACCGAGGAGCGTTGCAAACGGGAACGGCCCGGACACGCGTCCCGGTCTCACGGGATGCGCGTCCCGGTCGCACGGGTCGCGCATCCCGGGAGGGCCGACGGAGGAAGCCGGCGCACGGCCGCCGCGCGGACGGCCGGCGGCGGCGCCCATGCGCCGGGGCCTCGGCGGGCGCGTGCCGGCTCCCTCGGGGACGAACGGTGCCGGGCGCGCCCGCCGCGAGGCGACGGACTTGTGCGGAGTGGAGCGGAAGTCCCGCCGCGGCAGCAGCAGCCCCCCCTCCCTACCACCCCGGCGGGGCATCCGCCCAAGGCCCACCCCAAGCGTTCCAAAGTACCGAGGAGCGTTGCAAACGGGAACGGCCCGGACACGCGTCCCGGTCTCACGGGATGCGCGTCCCGGTCGCACGGGTCGCGCATCCCGGGAGGGCCGACGGAGGAAGCCGGCGCACGGCCGCCGCGCGGACGGCCGGCGGCGGCGCCCATGCGCCGGGGCCTCGGCGGGCGCGTGCCGGCTCCCTCGGGGACGAACGGTGCCGGGCGCGCCCGCCGCGAGGCGACGGACTTGTGCGGAGTGGAGCGGAAGTCCCGCCGCGGCAGCAGCCGCCCCCCCTCCCTACCACCCCGGCGGGGCATCCGCCCAAAGCCCACCCCAAGCGTTCCAAAGTACCGAGGAGCGTTGCAAACGGGAACGGCCCGGACACGCGTCCCGGTCGCACGGGATGCGCGTCCCGGTCGCACGGGTCGCGCGTCCCGGGAGGACAAACCGAGCAAGCCGAGGTGCCGCTCACGGCCGCCGCGAGGGACGTACGGCGCCGGCGCCCGCGCCCCGTGGCACGGCCTAGAGCGTGCCCCCCTGCCACCCCATCGGGGCATCGGCGCAAAGCCCACCGCGGGGTAGATAACCGAAGGCAACGAGGGACGGTGGATGCACATATCCGAGCAGTGGCGATAGGGCCGGAGGGAGCACCGACAGGGCCGTGAGATTTTAAAGTACCGAGGGAATTTGCAAACCGGGCCCGCCCCTCCCCCCGTCCATCGCACGCCGATCGGGGGTCCGGCGCCCCGCGGGGGGCTGCCGGCATGCGCTCCCGGTGCAGGCATCGACGAGCCGCCCGCGACCTCCACTCGGGTCCGAGCCCCCAAGCGCGGATGCCGAAACGCGCCGGCCGCGGCAGCCCCACCCCTGCCACCCCATCGGGGCATCGGCGCAAGGCCCACCCTGGGGTAGATAACCGAAGGCAACGAGGGACGGTGGATGCACATATCCGAGCAATAGCGATAGGGCCGGAGCGAAGACCGAGGGGGTCGGGGGGTTTTAATGTTCCGAGGGAAGTTGGAAACGGGGCCCGCCCGGACGCCCGTCCCTCGCACGCCGATCGGGGGTCCCGCACCCCGCGGGGGGCTGCCGGCATGCGCCCCTAGTACAAGCATCGACGAGTCGCCCGCGACCTCCACTCGGATCCGGCGGCGCACGCGCGGATGGCGAAACGCGGCGGCCGCGGCTGCAGCCCCCCTACCACCCCGTTGGCGCGTCGGCGCAAAGCCCACCCCGGGGAGGATAACCGAAGGCGACGAGGGACGATGCATGCACATATCCGAGCAAATACCGAGAGGGTCGGGGGGAAGACCGAGAGGCAAGGGGTGTTTAGAGTACCGAGGGAAGTTGCGAAAGGGGCCCGCCCGGACGCTCGCCGCTCGCAGGCGATCCGGCGGGGCGCACGGAGGGCGCCGCCCATCGCCGGAGCTTGCTCGGTCATCTCTGCCGCACGGACACGTAAGCGCCGCCGCGCAAGGTTCGGCCGGCGGGGCGGACGGTTCGCCGCCGCAGGCCTTTCCCGCAGCCGGAACGTGGGCCCGGCGTTGCGCGCCGGCGGGCCGCGCAATCCGCCGGGGCGCACGGCGGGCGCCGCCCGTCGCCGGGGCTTCGCTCGGTCATCTCGGCCGCACGGACACGTGCGCGCAGCCGCGGAAGGTTCGGCCGGCGGGGCGGACGGTTCGCCGACGCAGGCCTCTCCCGCGGCCGGAACGCGGGACCGGCGTTGCGCGCCGGCGGAAGGCGCGATCCGGCAGGGCGCACGGCGGGCGCCGCCCGGGCTTCGCTCGGTCATCTCGGCCGCACGGACACGTGCGCGCCGCCCATCGCCGGGGCTTCGCTCGGTCATCTCGGCCGCGCCGCCACGTGCGCGCCGCCGCGGAAGGCTTGGCCAGCCGGGCGGACGGTTCGCCGCCGCAGGCCTTTCCCGCAGCATGCGCCCCTTCGCCCGAACGACCGCGGGACTCCGGTACGGCCTAGCCGTCGGCCGCCCGGCTGCAAGCCGTCGGGGCCGCTCGATCCCCGTCGCGTGCCGGCCGCCGCTCGGGCCAGCCGGCCGGCTGCCGCACGTAACCTCTGACCTCATCAGCGGTCGATCCGCACTGCGCTGGTCTTCGGTGCGGACCCGTCGGGGCCGTGCCGCGCCGGCCGTCGCATCCGGTTCCGCAGGCGCCGCCCGGTTGCCTCCCGCCCTCGTGCGCTCGCGCCGGCCGGGCGACGCGGTGCCCGCGGGACTCGGGCATGGTTGAGCCGTCGGCCGCCCGGCGGCATGCCGCCGCCGCTCCGCGCCGCGTGCCGGCTGCGCTCCTCCCCGCGCCCGTCCGCGGGCGGGCCCGCCGCCGCTCGCGCCGGCCGGGCGACGCGGTGCCCGCGGGACTCGGGCATGGTTGAGCCGTCGGCCGCCCGGCGGCATGCCGCCGCCGCTCCGCGCCGCGTGCCGGCTGCGCTCCTCCCCGCGCCCGTCCGCGGGCGGGCCCGCCGCCGCTCGCGCCGGCCGGGCGACGCGGTGCCCGCGGGACTCGGGCACGGTTGAGCCGACGGCCGCCCGGCGGCATGCCGCCGCCGCTCCGCGCCGCGTGCCGGCTGCGCTCCTCCCCGCGCCCGTCCGTGGGCGGGCCCGCCGCCGCTCGGCCTAGCCCCCCGGCTGCCGCACGTAACCTGCGACCTCGTCGGCGCTGGATGCGCGTCGTGACAGTTTTCGGTGGGGCGCCGCGGAGGCGCCGGGGGCCCATGCGACGGGCCAGGGGGCGAACGGAGGGCTCGGTCAGCCCTAACAGGGGACCGGCGACAAAGGAGCGGTCGCGCAAAGCTTCGTAAGGGACCCAGACGACGGGCCTACCGATCTGAAGCACCGCGCACGGACGCGCAGCGGGCCCACGACGGGCCGACACGGAAGGCCCGCCGCCAAGGCCGCAAAACCGACAAAGGAACCCACGGGGACGCACCAGAGCGGGCAAAGCTTTCACCGAACGGGACGGGACCGAGCCCCCGCAACAGGCGAGGGCGACGGATCCGACCAAGTAAGGCCGATCCCGCTCCACGCACGCGCGGCCGCAGGAACTTCGTGAGGGACGGGACGACCGGCCGACCGAACCGAAGCGCCGCGCACGGCCGCCGCGAGGGCCGGCCGGAGGCATAGACCGAGCGCCGCGCCAGCGGAAGGAGCGTGCCGGCTCCGTCGGGGACCACCTGCGCACGGTCCGTCCGAGCGAGCCGACGGACCGGCGCGGAAGGCCCGGCGCCGAGCCCGCAAAACCGACAAAGGAACCCACAGGGACGCACCAAAGCGGCCCAAGATTTCACCGAGACGGGACCGAGCCCACGCAACATGCGATGGCGACGGATCGGACCAAGTAAGGCCGATCCAACTCCGCGCGCGCGCGGCCGCGAGCACTTCGTGAGGGACAGGAAGACCGGCCGACCGAACCGAAGCGCCGCGCACGGCCGCCACAAGGGCCGGCTGGAGGCGTAGACCGAGAGCCGCACCAGCGGAAGGAGCGTGCCGGCTCCGTCGTGGGCCAACTCCGTGGGGCCCATCCGAGCGAGCCGACGGGCCGGCGCGGAAGGCCCGGCCGAACCCGCAAAACCGACAAAGGAACCCACAGGGATGCACCAGAGCGGACAAAGATTTCACCGAACAGGACGGGACCGAGCCCACGCAACATGCGAGGGCGAAGGATCGGACCAAGTAAGGCCGATCCAACTCCGCGCGCGCGCGGCCGCGAAAACTTCATCAGGGACGGGACGACGGGCCGACCGATCCGAAGCGCCGTGCACGGCCGCCGCAACGGCCGGCCGGAGGCGTAGACCGAGCGCCGCGCCAGCAGAAGGAGCGTGCCGGCTCCGTCGTGGGCCCGCTGCGCGTGGCCCATCCGAGCGAGCCGACGGGCCGGCACGGAAGGCCCGGCCGAACCCGCAAAACCGACAAAGGAACCCACAGGGACGCACCAGAGCGGACAAAGATTTCACCGAACGGGACGGGACCGAGCCCACGCAACATGCGAGGGCGAAGGATCGGACCAAGTAAGGCCGATCCAACTCCGCGCGCGCGCGGCCGCGAAAACTTCGTCAGGGACGGGACGACGGGCCAACCGATCCGAAGCGCCGTGCACGGCCGCCGCAACGGCCGGCCGGAGGCGTAGACCGAGCGCCGCGCCAGCAGAAGGAGCGTGCCGGCTCCGTCGTGGGCCCGCTGCGCGTGGCCCATCCGAGCGAGCCGACGGGCCGAATCCCTCGAGGACGAACGGTGCCGGGCACGCCCGCAGCGAGTGCCCACGGCGGGCTTGTGCGGAGTGGAGCGGAAGGCCCGCCGCGGCGGCAGCAGCCCCCCCTCCCTACCACCCCAGCGGGGCATCCGCCCAAAGCCCACCCCAAGCGTTCCAAAGTACCGAGGAGCGTTGCAAACGGGAACCGCCCGGACATGCGTCCCGGTCGCACGGGATGCGCGTCCCGGTCGCACGGGTCGCGCGTCCCGGGAGGGCCGACGGAGGAAGCCGAAGTGC
>NC_143199.1:1870000-1875000 GCF_051530095.1 Phoenix dactylifera | reverse complement strand
CGGCGGGGCATCCGCCCAAGGCCCACCCCAAGCGTTCCAAAGTACCGAGGAGCGTTGCAAACGGGAACGGCCCGGACACGCGTCCCGGTCTCACGGGATGCGCGTCCCGGTCGCACGGGTCGCGCATCCCGGGAGGGCCGACGGAGGAAGCCGGCGCACGGCCGCCGCGCGGACGGCCGGCGGCGGCGCCCATGCGCCGGGGCCTCGGCGGGCGCGTGCCGGCTCCCTCGGGGACGAACGGTGCCGGGCGCGCCCGCCGCGAGGCGACGGACTTGTGCGGAGTGGAGCGGAAGTCCCGCCGCGGCAGCAGCCGCCCCCCCTCCCTACCACCCCGGCGGGGCATCCGCCCAAAGCCCACCCCAAGCGTTCCAAAGTACCGAGGAGCGTTGCAAACGGGAACGGCCCGGACACGCGTCCCGGTCGCACGGGATGCGCGTCCCGGTCGCACGGGTCGCGCGTCCCGGGAGGACAGACCGAGCAAGCCGAGGTGCCGCTCACGGCCGCCGCGAGGGACGTACGGCGCCGGCGCCCGCGCCCCGTGGCACGGCCTAGAGCGTGCCCCCCTGCCACCCCATCGGGGCATCGGCGCAAAGCCCACCGCGGGGTAGATAACCGAAGGCAACGAGGGACGGTGGATGCACATATCCGAGCAGTGGCGATAGGGCCGGAGGGAGCACCGACAGGGCCGTGAGATTTTAAAGTACCGAGGGAATTTGCAAACCGGGCCCGCCCCTCCCCCCGTCCATCGCACGCCGATCGGGGGTCCGGCGCCCCGCGGGGGGCTGCCGGCATGCGCTCCCGGTGCAGGCATCGACGAGCCGCCCGCGACCTCCACTCGGGTCCGAGCCCCCAAGCGCGGATGCCGAAACGCGCCGGCCGCGGCAGCCCCACCCCTGCCACCCCATCGGGGCATCGGCGCAAGGCCCACCCTGGGGTAGATAACCGAAGGCAACGAGGGACGGTGGATGCACATATCCGAGCAATAGCGATAGGGCCGGAGCGAAGACCGAGGGGGTCGGGGGGTTTTAATGTTCCGAGGGAAGTTGGAAACGGGGCCCGCCCGGACGCCCGTCCCTCGCACGCCGATCGGGGGTCCCGCACCCCGCGGGGGGCTGCCGGCATGCGCCCCTAGTACAAGCATCGACGAGTCGCCCGCGACCTCCACTCGGATCCGGCGGCGCACGAGCGGATGGCGAAACGCGGCGGCCGCGGCTGCAACCCCCCTACCACCCCGTTGGCGCGTCGGCGCAAAGCCCACCCCGGGGAGGATAACCGAAGGCGACGAGGGACGATGCATGCACATATCCGAGCAAATACCGAGAGGGTCGGGGGGAAGACCGAGAGGCAAGGGGTGTTTAGAGTACCGAGGGAAGTTGCGAAAGGGGCCCGCCCGGACGCTCGCCGCTCGCAGGCGATCCGGCGGGGCGCACGGAGGGCGCCGCCCATCGCCGGAGCTTGCTCGGTCATCTCTGCCGCACGGACACGTAAGCGCCGCCGCGCAAGGTTCGGCCGGCGGGGCGGACGGTTCGCCGCCGCAGGCCTTTCCCGCAGCCGGAACGTGGGCCCGGCGTTGCGCGCCGGCGGGCCGCGCAATCCGCCGGGGCGCACGGCGGGCGCCGCCCGTCGCCGGGGCTTCGCTCGGTCATCTCGGCCGCACGGACACGTGCGCGCAGCCGCGGAAGGTTCGGCCGGCGGGGCGGACGGTTCGCCGACGCAGGCCTCTCCCGCGGCCGGAACGCGGGACCGGCGTTGCGCGCCGGCGGAAGGCGCGATCCGGCAGGGCGCACGGCGGGCGCCGCCCGGGCTTCGCTCGGTCATCTCGGCCGCACGGACACGTGCGCGCCGCCCATCGCCGGGGCTTCGCTCGGTCATCTCGGCCGCGCCGCCACGTGCGCGCCGCCGCGGAAGGCTTGGCCGGCCGGGCGGACGGTTCGCCGCCGCAGGCCTTTCCCGCAGCATGCGCCCCTTCGCCCGAACGACCGCGGGACTCCGGTACGGCCTAGCCGTCGGCCGCCCGGCTGCAAGCCGTCGGGGCCGCTCGATCCCCGTCGCGTGCCGGCCGCCGCTCGGGCCAGCCGGCCGGCTGCCGCACGTAACCTCTGACCTCATCAGCGGTCGATCCGCACCGCGCTGGTCTTCGGTGCGGACCCGTCGGGGCCGTGCCGCGCCGGCCGTCGCATCCGGTTCCGCAGGCGCCGCCCGGTTGCCTCCCGCCCTCGTGCGCTCGCGCCGGCCGGGCGACGCGGTGCCCGCGGGACTCGGGCATGGTTGAGCCGTCGGCCGCCCGGCGGCATGCCGCCGCCGCTCCGCGCCGCGTGCCGGCTGCGCTCCTCCCCGCGCCCGTCCGCGGGCGGGCCCGCCGCCGCTCGCGCCGGCCGGGCGACGCGGTGCCCGCGGGACTCGGGCATGGTTGAGCCGTCGGCCGCCCGGCGGCATGCCGCCGCCGCTCCGCGCCGCGTGCCGGCTGCGCTCCTCCCCGCGCCCGTCCGCGGGCGGGCCCGCCGCCGCTCGCGCCGGCCGGGCGACGCGGTGCCCGCGGGACTCGGGCACGGTTGAGCCGACGGCCGCCCGGCGGCATGCCGCCGCCGCTCCGCGCCGCGTGCCGGCTGCGCTCCTCCCCGCGCCCGTCCGTGGGCGGGCCCGCCGCCGCTCGGCCTAGCCCCCCGGCTGCCGCACGTAACCTGCGACCTCGTCGGCGCTGGATGCGCGTCGTGACAGTTTTCGGTGGGGCGCCGCGGAGGCGCCGGGGGCCCATGCGACGGGCCAGGGGGCGAACGGAGGGCTCGGTCAGCCCTAACAGGGGACCGGCGACAAAGGAGCGGTCGCGCAAAGCTTCGTAAGGGACCCAGACGACGGGCCTACCGATCCGAAGCACCGCGCACGGACGCGCAGCGGGCCCACGACGGGCCGACACGGAAGGCCCGCCGCCAAGGCCGCAAAACCGACAAAGGAACCCACGGGGACGCACCAGAGCGGGCAAAGCTTTCACCGAACGGGACGGGACCGAGCCCCCGCAACAGGCGAGGGCGACGGATCCGACCAAGTAAGGCCGATCCCGCTCCACGCACGCGCGGCCGCAGGAACTTCGTGAGGGACGGGACGACCGGCCGACCGAACCGAAGCGCCGCGCACGGCCGCCGCGAGGGCCGGCCGGAGGCATAGACCGAGCGCCGCGCCAGCGGAAGGAGCGTGCCGGCTCCGTCGGGGACCACCTGCGCACGGTCCGTCCGAGCGAGCCGACGGACCGGCGCGGAAGGCCCGGCGCCGAGCCCGCAAAACCGACAAAGGAACCCACAGGGACGCACCAAAGCGGCCCAAGATTTCACCGAGACGGGACCAAGCCCACGCAACATGCGATGGCGACGGATCGGACCAAGTAAGGCCGATCCAACTCCGCGCGCGCGCGGCCGCGAGCACTTCGTGAGGGACAGGAAGACCGGCCGACCGAACCGAAGCGCCGCGCACGGCCGCCACAAGGGCCGGCTGGAGGCGTAGACCGAGAGCCGCACCAGCGGAAGGAGCGTGCCGGCTCCGTCGTGGGCCAACTCCGCGGGGCCCATCCGAGCGAGCCGACGGGCCGGCGCGGAAGGCCCGGCCGAACCCGCAAAACCGACAAAGGAACCCACAGGGACGCACCAGAGCGGACAAAGATTTCACCGAACAGGACGGGACCGAGCCCACGGAACATGCGAGGGCGAAGGATCGGACCAAGTAAGGCCGATCCAACTCCGCGCGCGCGCGGCCGCGAACACTTCATGAGGGACGGGAAGACCGGCCGACCGATCCGAAGCACCGCGCACGGCCGCCGCAAGGGCCGACCGAAGGAATAGACCGAGCGCCGCACCAGCGGAAGGAGCGTGCCGGCTCCGTCGTGGGCCAACTCCGCGGGGCCCATCCGAGCGAGCCGACGGGCCGGCACGGAAGGCCCGGCCGAACCCGCAAAACCGACAAAGGAACCCACAGGGACGCACCAGAGCGGACAAAGATTTCACCGAACGGGACGGGACCGAGCCCACGCAACATGCGAGGGCGAAGGATCGGACCAAGTAAGGCCGATCCAACTCCGCGCGCGCGCGGCCGCGAAAACTTCGTCAGGGACGGGACGACGGGCCGACCGATCCGAAGCGCCGTGCACGGCCGCCGCAACGGCCGGCCGGAGGCGTAGACCGAGCGCCGCGCCAGCAGAAGGAGCGTGCCGGCTCCGTCGTGGGCCCGCTGCGCGTGGCCCATCCGAGCGAGCCGACGGGCCGAATCCCTCGAGGACGAACGGTGCCGGGCACGCCCGCAGCGAGTGCCCACGGCGGGCTTGTGCGGAGTGGAGCGGAAGGCCCGCGGCGGCGGCAGCAGCCCCCCCTCCCTACCACCCCAGCGGGGCATCCGCCCAAAGCCCACCCCAAGCGTTCCAAAGTACCGAGGAGCGTTGCAAACGGGAACCGCCCGGACATGCGTCCCGGTCGCACGGGATGCGCGTCCCGGTCGCACGGGTCGCGCGTCCCGGGAGGGCCGACGGAGGAAGCCGAAGTGCCGTGCGCGGCCGCCGCGACGGCCGGACGGCGGCGGCGCCCGTGCGCCGCGGCAAAGGCGGGAGCGGCCCGGCTCCGTCCGGGGCGCCGCGAGCTTCGGTCGAACCTTTGCCGTGACTCTTCGCAATAGGCCAAGCCCATTCATACTTGGCCAAGCCTAGGCCAAGCCAAGGCCTCCAATGCTTGGCCAAGTGCCTCCAAGGTCGGCCAAGACGGTGCCCAGCGTGCCAAAGCCATGGCATGCCCATGCGCGGCCCAAGCCGCGCCCATGAGCCCCAGCCGCACGCGGCCGCGCGCGCCCGCGCCCAGGCCACGGCCGCGCTGCGCGCCTGGCGCGCGCGCCCGCGCCCAGGCCACGGCCGCGCCCAGGCCCCGGCCGCGCCGCGCCCGCCCAGGCCCCGGCCGCGCCGCGCCCGCCCAGGCCCCGGCCGCGCCGCGCCCAGGCCACGGCCGCGCGCGCCCGCGCCGACGCCCCGG
>NC_143199.1:1855000-1860000 GCF_051530095.1 Phoenix dactylifera | reverse complement strand
GCGCATCCCGGGAGGGCCGACGGAGGAAGCCGGCGCACGGCCGCCGCGCGGACGGCCGGCGGCGGCGCCCATGCGCCGGGGCCTCGGCGGGCGCGTGCCGGCTCCCTCGGGGACGAACGGTGCCGGGCGCGCCCGCCGCGAGGCGACGGACTTGTGCGGAGTGGAGCGGAAGTCCCGCCGCGGCAGCAGCCGCCCCCCCTCCCTACCACCCCGGCGGGGCATCCGCCCAAAGCCCACCCCAAGCGTTCCAAAGTACCGAGGAGCGTTGCAAACGGGAACGGCCCGGACACGCGTCCCGGTCGCACGGGATGCGCGTCCCGGTCGCACGGGTCGCGCGTCCCGGGAGGACAGACCGAGCAAGCCGAGGTGCCGCTCACGGCCGCCGCGAGGGACGTACGGCGCCGGCGCCCGCGCCCCGTGGCACGGCCTAGAGCGTGCCCCCTTGCCACCCCATCGGGGCATCGGCGCAAAGCCCACCGCGGGGTAGATAACCGAAGGCAACGAGGGACGGTGGATGCACATATCCGAGCAGTGGCGATAGGGCCGGAGGGAGCACCGACAGGGCCGTGAGATTTTAAAGTACCGAGGGAATTTGCAAACCGGGCCCGCCCCTCCCCCCGTCCATCGCACGCCGATCGGGGGTCCGGCGCCCCGCGGGGGGCTGCCGGCATGCGCTCCCGGTGCAGGCATCGACGAGCCGCCCGCGACCTCCACTCGGGTCCGAGCCCCCAAGCGCGGATGCCGAAACGCGCCGGCCGCGGCAGCCCCACCCCTGCCACCCCATCGGGGCATCGGCGCAAGGCCCACCCTGGGGTAGATAACCGAAGGCAACGAGGGACGGTGGATGCACATATCCGAGCGATAGCGATAGGGCCGGAGCGAAGACCGAGGGGGTCGGGGGGTTTTAATGTTCCGAGGGAAGTTGGAAACGGGGCCCGCCCGGACGCCCGTCCCTCGCACGCCGATCGGGGGTCCCGCACCCCGCGGGGGGCTGCCGGCATGCGCCCCTAGTACAAGCATCGACGAGTCGCCCGCGACCTCCACTCGGATCCGGCGGCGCACGCGCGGATGGCGAAACGCGGCGGCCGCGGCTGCAGCCCCCCTACCACCCCGTTGGCGCGTCGGCGCAAAGCCCACCCCGGGGAGGATAACCGAAGGCGACGAGGGACGATGCATGCACATATCCGAGCAAATACCGAGAGGGTCGGGGGGAAGACCGAGAGGCAAGGGGTGTTTAGAGTACCGAGGGAAGTTGCGAAAGGGGCCCGCCCGGACGCTCGCCGCTCGCACGCGGATCGGGGGTCCGGCGTTGCGCGCCGCCGGCCAGCGCGATCCGGCGGGGCGCACGGAGGGCGCCGCCCATCGCCGGAGCTTGCTCGGTCATCTCTGCCGCACGGACACGTAAGCGCCGCCGCGCAAGGTTCGGCCGGCGGGGCGGACGGTTCGCCGCCGCAGGCCTTTCCCGCAGCCGGAACGTGGGCCCGGCGTTGCGCGCCGGCGGGCCGCGCAATCCGCCGGGGCGCACGGCGGGCGCCGCCCGTCGCCGGGGCTTCGCTCGGTCATCTCGGCCGCACGGACACGTGCGCGCAGCCGCGGAAGGTTCGGCCGGCGGGGCGGACGGTTCGCCGACGCAGGCCTCTCCCGCGGCCGGAACGCGGGACCGGCGTTGCGCGCCGGCGGAAGGCGCGATCCGGCAGGGCGCACGGCGGGCGCCGCCCGGGCTTCGCTCGGTCATCTCGGCCGCACGGACACGTGCGCGCCGCCCATCGCCGGGGCTTCGCTCGGTCATCTCGGCCGCGCCGCCACGTGCGCGCCGCCGCGGAAGGCTTGGCCGGCCGGGCGGACGGTTCGCCGCCGCAGGCCTTTCCCGCAGCATGCGCCCCTTCGCCCGAACGACCGCGGGACTCCGGTACGGCCTAGCCGTCGGCCGCCCGGCTGCAAGCCGTCGGGGCCGCTCGATCCCCGTCGCGTGCCGGCCGCCGCTCGGGCCAGCCGGCCGGCTGCCGCACGTAACCTCTGACCTCATCAGCGGTCGATCCGCACCGCGCTGGTCTTCGGTGCGGACCCGTCGGGGCCGTGCCGCGCCGGCCGTCGCATCCGGTTCCGCAGGCGCCGCCCGGTTGCCTCCCGCCCTCGTGCGCTCGCGCCGGCCGGGCGACGCGGTGCCCGCGGGACTCGGGCATGGTTGAGCCGTCGGCCGCCCGGCGGCATGCCGCCGCCGCTCCGCGCCGCGTGCCGGCTGCGCTCCTCCCCGCGCCCGTCCGCGGGCGGGCCCGCCGCCGCTCGCGCCGGCCGGGCGACGCGGTGCCCGCGGGACTCGGGCATGGTTGAGCCGTCGGCCGCCCGGCGGCATGCCGCCGCCGCTCCGCGCCGCGTGCCGGCTGCGCTCCTCCCCGCGCCCGTCCGCGGGCGGGCCCGCCGCCGCTCGCGCCGGCCGGGCGACGCGGTGCCCGCGGGACTCGGGCACGGTTGAGCCGACGGCCGCCCGGCGGCATGCCGCCGCCGCTCCGCGCCGCGTGCCGGCTGCGCTCCTCCCCGCGCCCGTCCGTGGGTGGGCCCGCCGCCGCTCGGCCTAGCCCCCCGGCTGCCGCACGTAACCTGCGACCTCGTCGGCGCTGGATGCGCGTCGTGACAGTTTTCGGTGGGGCGCCGCGGAGGCGCCGGGGGCCCATGCGACGGGCCAGGGGGCGAACGGAGGGCTCGGTCAGCCCTAACAGGGGACCGGCGACAAAGGAGCGGTCGCGCAAAGCTTCGTAAGGGACCCAGACAACGGGCCGACCGATCCGAAGCACCGCGCACGGACGCGCAGCGGGCCCACGACGGGCCGACACGGAAGGCCCGCCGCCAAGGCCGCAAAACCGACAAAGGAACCCACGGGGACGCACCAGAGCGGGCAAAGCTTTCACCGAACGGGACGGGACCGAGCCCCCGCAACAGGCGAGGGCGACGGATCCGACCAAGTAAGGCCGATCCCGCTCCACGCACGCGCGGCCGCAGGAACTTCGTGAGGGACGGGACGACCGGCCGACCGAACCGAAGCGCCGCGCACGGCCGCCGCGAGGGCCGGCCGGAGGCATAGACCGAGCGCCGCGCCAGCGGAAGGAGCGTGCCGGCTCCGTCGGGGACCACCTGCGCACGGTCCGTCCGAGCGAGCCGACGGACCGGCGCGGAAGGCCCGGCGCCGAGCCCGCAAAACCGACAAAGGAACCCACAGGGACGCACCAAAGCGGCCCAAGATTTCACCGAGACGGGACCGAGCCCACGCAACATGCGATGGCGACGGATCGGACCAAGTAAGGCCGATCCAACTCCGCGCGCGCGCGGCCGCGAGCACTTCGTGAGGGACAGGAAGACCGGCCGACCGAACCGAAGCGCCGCGCACGGCCGCCACAAGGGCCGGCTGGAGGCGTAGACCGAGAGCCGCACCAGCGGAAGGAGCGTGCCGGCTCCGTCGTGGGCCAACTCCGCGGGGCCCATCCGAGCGAGCCGACGGGCCGGCGCGGAAGGCCCGGCCGAACCCGCAAAACCGACAAAGGAACCCACAGGGACGCACCAGAGCGGACAAAGATTTCACCGAACAGGACGGGACCGAGCCCACGGAACATGCGAGGGCGAAGGATCGGACCAAGTAAGGCCGATCCAACTCCGCGCGCGCGCGGCCGCGAACACTTCATGAGGGACGGGAAGACCGGCCGACCGATCCGAAGCACCGCGCACGGCCGCCGCAAGGGCCGACCGAAGGAATAGACCGAGCGCCGCACCAGCGGAAGGAGCGTGCCGGCTCCGTCGTGGGCCAACTCCGCGGGGCCCATCCGAGCGAGCCGACGGGCCGGCACGGAAGGCCCGGCCGAACCCGCAAAACTGACAAAGGAACCCACAGGGACGCACCAGAGCGGACAAAGATTTCACCGAACGGGACGGGACCGAGCCCACGCAACATGCGAGGGCGAAGGATCGGACCAAGTAAGGCCGATCCAACTCCGCGCGCGCGCGGCCGCGAAAACTTCGTCAGGGACGGGACGACGGGCCGACCGATCCGAAGCGCCGTGCACGGCCGCCGCAACGGCCGGCCGGAGGCGTAGACCGAGCGCCGCGCCAGCAGAAGGAGCGTGCCGGCTCCGTCGTGGGCCCGCTGCGCGTGGCCCATCCGAGCGAGCCGACGGGCCGAATCCCTCGAGGACGAACGGTGCCGGGCACGCCCGCAGCGAGTGCCCACGGCGGGCTTGTGCGGAGTGGAGCGGAAGGCCCGCCGCGGCGGCAGCAGCCCCCCCTCCCTACCACCCCAGCGGGGCATCCGCCCAAAGCCCACCCCAAGCGTTCCAAAGTACCGAGGAGCGTTGCAAACGGGAACCGCCCGGACATGCGTCCCGGTCGCACGGGATGCGCGTCCCGGTCGCACGGGTCGCGCGTCCCGGGAGGGCCGACGGAGGAAGCCGAAGTGCCGTGCGCGGCCGCCGCGACGGCCGGACGGCGGCGGCGCCCGTGCGCCGCGGCAAAGGCGGGAGCGGCCCGGCTCCGTCCGGGGCGCCGCGAGCTTCGGTCGAACCTTTGCCGTGACTCTTCGCAATAGGCCAAGCCCATTCACACTTGGCCAAGCCTAGGCCAAGCCAAGGCCTCCAATGCTTGGCCAAGTGCCTCCAAGGTCGGCCAAGACGGTGCCCAGCGTGCCAAAGCCATGGCATGCCCATGCGCGGCCCAAGCCGCGCCCATGAGCCCCAGCCGCACGCGGCCGCGCGCGCCCGCGCCCAGGCCACGGCCGCACTGCGCGCCTGGCGCGCGCGCCCGCGCCCAGGCCACGGCCGCGCCCAGGCCCCGGCCGCGCCGCGCCCGCCCAGGCCCCGGCCGCGCCGCGCCCAGGCCGCGCGCGCCCGCGCCCAGGCCACGGCCGCGCGCGCCCGCGCCGACGCCCCGGCCGCGCTGCGCGCCTGCCGCGCGCGCCCGCGCCCAGGCCCCGGCCGCGCGCGCCCGCGCCCAGGCCACGCCCGCGCGTGCCCGACCGC
>NC_143199.1:1842500-1847500 GCF_051530095.1 Phoenix dactylifera | reverse complement strand
AGGGCCGGGCGGCAGGCCCCGCGCGCGCGCCCGCGCCCGAACGCTCGGCGGAGCAAGGGCCCGGGCGCCGTGCCGCGCGCGCACCAGAAAGAACGAACATGAGCGCGCCCGCCCGGGCCAGGGCCCTGGCGCGACGGCCGCGCGACGGCCCGAGCGCCCCCGCCGCGCGCGAGCGCCCGCGCGCCGCTCGGCCGGGGGCGCCCGGCCCTGCGCAGAACCGAGCGACCACGCCGCGGACGCGCGAGCGCCCAGGCGCGACAGCGGGACGGCGCGCGCGTCCGAGAGGCCGATCGGCCTAGCGCGCCCGTCCTTGCGCGAACCCGGGCAACGGCCCGCCCGCCCGCGCGGCCCGGCCGCCCGCGCGACGCGCCCATCCGCGCGGGCCAAATGCGCAGAACCGAGCGACCACGCCGCGGCCGCGCGCGCGCCAAGGCGCGGGAGCACGACGAAGCGCGCGCCCGAGCGGCCGATCGGCCCAGCGCGCCCGTCCTTGCGCGTCACCGGCCAACGGCCCCGCGCACGCGCGGCGCGCCCGCCCGCGCGGCGCGACCATCCGCGCTGGGCGACGGGCTCGGGCGGAAGGCCCGCCCAGGCAGGACACACCCCCTTACCTCCCCAGCGGGGCATCCTCCGAAGGCCCACCCCAAGGGCTCCAGCGAATCGAGGAGCATTGCACACGGAAACGGCCCGGACGCGAGTCCCGGTCGCACGGGGTGCGCATCCGGAACGTCCGGGACGCGCTTCCCGGGAGGGCCGATGGAGGGAGCCGAAGTGGCGCACGGCCGCCGGGCACGGACGGCCGAAGGCAGCGCCCATGCGCCGGGAAGTCGGCAGGCGCGTGCCGGCTCCGTCGGGGACGAAATGTGCCGGGCAAGTCCGCCGCGAGGCAACGGTCCTGTGCGGAGTGGAGCAGAAGGCCCGCCGCGGCGGCAGCAGACCCCCCCTCCCTACCACCCCGGCGGGGCATCCGCCCAAAGCCCACCCCAAGCGTTCCAAAGTACCGAGGAGCGTTGCAAACGGGAACGGCCCGGACACGCGACCCGGTCGCACGGGATGCGCGTCCCGGTCGCACGGGTCGCGCGTCCCGGGAGGGCCGACGGACGAAGCCGAAGTGGCGCACGGCCGCCGCGCACGGACGGCCGGCGGCGGCGCCCGTGCGCCGGAAAGTCGTCGGGCGCGCGACGGCTCCGTCGGGGACGAACGGTGCCGGGCACGACCGCCGCGAGGCAACGGACTTGTGCGGAGGGGGGCGGAAGGCCCGCCGCGGCGGCGCCAGCCCCCCCTCCCTACCACCCCGACGGGGCATCCGCCCAAAGCCCACCCCAAGCGTTCCAAAGTACCGAGGAGCGTTGCAAACGGGAACCGCCCGGACACGCGTCCCGGTCGCACGGGATGCGCGTCCCGGTCGCACGGGTCGCGCGTCCCGGGAGGGCCGACGGAGGAAGCCGGCGCACGGCCGCCGCGCGGACGGCCGGCGGGGGCGCCCATGCGCCGGGGCCTCGGCGGGCGCGGGCCGGCTCCCTCGGGGACGAACGGTGCCGGGCCCGCCCGCCGCGAGGCGACGGACTTGTGCGGAGTGGAGCGGAAGTCCCGCCGCGGCAGCAGCAGCCCCCCCTCCCTACCACCCCGGCGGGGCATCCGCCCAAGGCCCACCCCAAGCGTTCCAAAGTACCGAGGAGCGTTGCAAACGGGAACGGCCCGGACACGCGTCCCGGTCTCACGGGATGCGCGTCCCGGTCGCACGGGTCGCGCATCCCGGGAGGGCCGACGGAGGAAGCCGGCGCACGGGCGCCGCGCGGACGGCCGGCGGCGGCGCCCATGCGCCGGGGCCTCGGCGGGCGCGTGCCGGCTCCCTCGGGGACGAACGGTGCCGGGCGCGCCCGCCGCGAGGCGACGGACTTGTGCGGAGTGGAGCGGAAGTCCCGCCGCGGCAGCAGCCGCCCCCCCTCCCTACCACCCCGGCGGGGCATCCGCCCAAAGCCCACCCCAAGCGTTCCAAAGTACTGAGGAGCGTTGCAAACGGGAACGGCCCGGACACGCGTCCCGGTCGCACGGGATGCGCGTCCCGGTCGCACGGGTCGCGCGTCCCGGGAGGACAGACCGAGCAAGCCGAGGTGCCGCTCACGGCCGCCGCGAGGGACGTACGGCGCCGGCGCCCGCGCCCCGTGGCACGGCCTAGAGCGTGCCCCCCTGCCACCCCATCGGGGCATCGGCGCAAAGCCCACCGCGGGGTAGATAACCGAAGGCAACGAGGGACGGTGGATGCACATATCCGAGCAGTGGCGATAGGGCCGGAGGGAGCACCGACAGGGCCGTGAGATTTTAAAGTACCGAGGGAATTTGCAAACCGGGCCCGCCCCTCCCCCCGTCCATCGCACGCCGATCGGGGGTCCGGCGCCCCGCGGGGGGCTGCCGGCATGCGCTCCCGGTGCAGGCATCGACGAGCCGCCCGCGACCTCCACTCGGGTCCGAGCCCCCAAGCGCGGATGCCGAAACGCGCCGGCCGCGGCAGCCCCACCCCTGCCACCCCATCGGGGCATCGGCGCAAGGCCCACCCTGGGGTAGATAACCGAAGGCAACGAGGGACGGTGGATGCACATATCCGAGCAATAGCGATAGGGCCGGAGCGAAGACCGAGGGGGTCGGGGGGTTTTAATGTTCCGAGGGAAGTTGGAAACGGGGCCCGCCCGGACGCCCGTCCCTCGCACGCCGATCGGGGGTCCCGCACCCCGCGGGGGGCTGCCGGCATGCGCCCCTAGTACAAGCATCGACGAGTCGCCCGCGACCTCCACTCGGATCCGGCGGCGCACGCGCGGATGGCGAAACGCGGCGGCCGCGGCTGCAGCCCCCCTACCACCCCGTTGGCGCGTCGGCGCAAAGCCCACCCCGGGGAGGATAACCGAAGGCGACGAGGGACGATGCATGCACATATCCGAGCAAATACCGAGAGGGTCGGGGGGAAGACCGAGAGGCAAGGGGTGTTTAGAGTACCGAGGGAAGTTGCGAAAGGGGCCCGCCCGGACGCTCGCCGCTCGCAGGCGATCCGGCGGGGCGCACGGAGGGCGCCGCCCATCGCCGGAGCTTGCTCGGTCATCTCTGCCGCACGGACACGTAAGCGCCGCCGCGCAAGGTTCGGCCGGCGGGGCGGACGGTTCGCCGCCGCAGGCCTTTCCCGCAGCCGGAACGTGGGCCCGGCGTTGCGCGCCGGCGGGCCGCGCAATCCGCCGGGGCGCACGGCGGGCGCCGCCCGTCGCCGGGGCTTCGCTCGGTCATCTCGGCCGCACGGACACGTGCGCGCAGCCGCGGAAGGTTCGGCCGGCGGGGCGGACGGTTCGCCGACGCAGGCCTCTCCCGCGGCCGGAACGCGGGACCGGCGTTGCGCGCCGGCGGAAGGCGCGATCCGGCAGGGCGCACGGCGGGCGCCGCCCGGGCTTCGCTCGGTCATCTCGGCCGCACGGACACGTGCGCGCCGCCCATCGCCGGGGCTTCGCTCGGTCATCTCGGCCGCGCCGCCACGTGCGCGCCGCCGCGGAAGGCTTGGCCGGCCGGGCGGACGGTTCGCCGCCGCAGGCCTTTCCCGCAGCATGCGTCCCTTCGCCCAAACGACCGCGGGACTCCGGTACGGCCTAGCCGTCGGCCGCCCGGCTGCAAGCCGTCGGGGCCGCTCGATCCCCGTCGCGTGCCGGCCGCCGCTCGGGCCAGCCGGCCGGCTGCCGCACGTAACCTCTGACCTCATCAGCGGTCGATCCGCACCGCGCTGGTCTTCGGTGCGGACCCGTCGGGGCCGTGCCGCGCCGGCCGTCGCATCCGGTTCCGCAGGCGCCGCCCGGTTGCCTCCCGCCCTCGTGCGCTCGCGCCGGCCGGGCGACGCGGTGCCCGCGGGACTCGGGCATGGTTGAGCCGTCGGCCGCCCGGCGGCATGCCGCCGCCGCTCCGCGCCGCGTGCCGGCTGCGCTCCTCCCCGCGCCCGTCCGCGGGCGGGCCCGCCGCCGCTCGCGCCGGCCGGGCGACGCGGTGCCCGCGGGACTCGGGCATGGTTGAGCCGTCGGCCGCCCGGCGGCATGCCGCCGCCGCTCCGCGCCGCGTGCCGGCTGCGCTCCTCCCCGCGCCCGTCCGCGGGCGGGCCCGCCGCCGCTCGCGCCGGCCGGGCGACGCGGTGCCCGCGGGACTCGGGCACGGTTGAGCCGACGGCCGCCCGGCGGCATGCCGCCGCCGCTCCGCGCCGCGTGCCGGCTGCGCTCCTCCCCGCGCCCGTCCGTGGGCGGGCCCGCCGCCGCTCGGCCTAGCCCCCCGGCTGCCGCACGTAACCTGCGACCTCGTCGGCGCTGGATGCGCGTCGTGACAGTTTTCGGTGGGGCGCCGCGGAGGCGCCGGGGGCCCATGCGACGGGCCAGGGGGCGAACGGAGGGCTCGGTCAGCCCTAACAGGGGACCGGCGACAAAGGAGCGGTCGCGCAAAGCTTCGTAAGGGACCCAGACGACGGGCCTACCGATCCGAAGCACCGCGCACGGACGCGCAGCGGGCCCACGACGGGCCGACACGGAAGGCCCGCCGCCAAGGCCGCAAAACCGACAAAGGAACCCACGGGGACGCACCAGAGCGGGCAAAGCTTTCACCGAACGGGACGGGACCGAGCCCCCGCAACAGGCGAGGGCGACGGATCCGACCAAGTAAGGCCGATCCCGCTCCACGCACGCGCGGCCGCAGGAACTTCGTGAGGGACGGGACGACCGGCCGACCGAATCGAAGCGCCGCGCACGGCCGCCGCGAGGGCCGGCCGGAGGCATAGACCGAGCGCCGCGCCAGCGGAAGGAGCGTGCCGGCTCCGTCGGGGACCACCTGCGCACGGTCCGTCCGAGCGAGCCGACGGACCGGCGCGGAAGGCCCGGCGCCGAGCCCGCAAAACCGACAAAGGAACCCACAGGGACGCACCAAAGCGGCCCAAGATTTCACCGAGACGGGACCGAGCCCACGCAACATGCGATGGCGACGGATCGGAC
>NC_143199.1:1827500-1832500 GCF_051530095.1 Phoenix dactylifera | reverse complement strand
GGCCGCCGCGCACGGACGGCCGGCGGCGGCGCCCGTGCGCCGGAAAGTCGTCGGGCGCGCGACGGCTCCGTCGGGGACGAACGGTGCCGGGCACGACCGCCGCGAGGCAACGGACTTGTGCGGAGGGGGGCGGAAGGCCCGCCGCGGCGGCGCCAGCCCCCCCTCCCTACCACCCCGACGGGGCATCCGCCCAAAGCCCACCCCAAGCGTTCCAAAGTACCGAGGAGCGTTGCAAACGGGAACCGCCCGGACACGCGTCCCGGTCGCACGGGATGCGCGTCCCGGTCGCACGGGTCGCGCGTCCCGGGAGGGCCGACGGAGGAAGCCGGCGCACGGCCGCCGCGCGGACGGCCGGCGGGGGCGCCCATGCGCCGGGGCCTCGGCGGGCGCGGGCCGGCTCCCTCGGGGACGAACGGTGCCGGGCCCGCCCGCCGCGAGGCGACGGACTTGTGCGGAGTGGAGCGGAAGTCCCGCCGCGGCAGCAGCAGCCCCCCCTCCCTACCACCCCGGCGGGGCATCCGCCCAAGGCCCACCCCAAGCGTTCCAAAGTACCGAGGAGCGTTGCAAACGGGAACGGCCCGGACACGCGTCCCGGTCTCACGGGATGCGCGTCCCGGTCGCACGGGTCGCGCATCCCGGGAGGGCCGACGGAGGAAGCCGGCGCACGGCCGCCGCGCGGACGGCCGGCGGCGGCGCCCATGCGCCGGGGCCTCGGCGGGCGCGTGCCGGCTCCCTCGGGGACGAACGGTGCCGGGCGCGCCCGCCGCGAGGCGACGGACTTGTGCGGAGTGGAGCGGAAGTCCCGCCGCGGCAGCAGCAGCCCCCCCTCCCTACCACCCCGGCGGGGCATCCGCCCAAGGCCCACCCCAAGCGTTCCAAAGTACCGAGGAGCGTTGCAAACGGGAACGGCCCGGACACGCGTCCCGGTCTCACGGGATGCGCGTCCCGGTCGCACGGGTCGCGCATCCCGGGAGGGCCGACGGAGGAAGCCGGCGCACGGCCGCCGCGCGGACGGCCGGCGGCGGTGCCCATGCGCCGGGGCCTCGGCGGGCGCGTGCCGGCTCCCTCGGGGACGAACGGTGCCGGGCGCGCCCGCCGCGAGGCGACGGACTTGTGCGGAGTGGAGCGGAAGTCCCGCCGCGGCAGCAGCCGCCCCCCCTCCCTACCACCCCGGCGGGGCATCCGCCCAAAGCCCACCCCAAGCGTTCCAAAGTACTGAGGAGCGTTGCAAACGGGAACGGCCCGGACACGCGTCCCGGTCGCACGGGATGCGCGTCCCGGTCGCACGGGTCGCGCGTCCCGGGAGGACAGACCGAGCAAGCCGAGGTGCCGCTCACGGCCGCCGCGAGGGACGTACGGCGCCGGCGCCCGCGCCCCGTGGCACGGCCTAGAGCGTGCCCCCCTGCCACCCCATCGGGGCATCGGCGCAAAGCCCACCGCGGGGTAGATAACCGAAGGCAACGAGGGACGGTGGATGCACATATCCGAGCAGTGGCGATAGGGCCGGAGGGAGCACCGACAGGGCCGTGAGATTTTAAAGTACCGAGGGAATTTGCAAACCGGGCCCGCCCCTCCCCCCGTCCATCGCACGCCGATCGGGGGTCCGGCGCCCCGCGGGGGGCTGCCGGCATGCGCTCCCGGTGCAGGCATCGACGAGCCGCCCGCGACCTCCACTCGGGTCCGAGCCCCCAAGCGCGGATGCCGAAACGCGCCGGCCGCGGCAGCCCCACCCCTGCCACCCCATCGGGGCATCGGCGCAAGGCCCACCCTGGGGTAAATAACCGAAGGCAACGAGGGATGGTGGATGCACATATCCGAGCAATAGCGATAGGGCCGGAGCGAAGACCGAGGGGGTCGGGGGGTTTTAATGTTCCGAGGGAAGTTGGAAACGGGGCCCGCCCGGACGCCCGTCCCTCGCACGCCGATCGGGGGTCCCGCACCCCGCGGGGGGCTGCCGGCATGCGCCCCTAGTACAAGCATCGACGAGTCGCCCGCGACGTCCACTCGGATCCGGCGGCGCACGCGCGGATGGCGAAACGCGGCGGCCGCGGCTGCAGCCCCCCTACCACCCCGTTGGCGCGTCGGCGCAAAGCCCACCCCGGGGAGGATAACCGAAGGCGACGAGGGACGATGCATGCACATATCCGAGCAAATACCGAGAGGGTCGGGGGGAAGACCGAGAGGCAAGGGGTGTTTAGAGTACCGAGGGAAGTTGCGAAAGGGGCCCGCCCGGACGCTCGCCGCTCGCAGGCGATCCGGCGGGGCGCACGGAGGGCGCCGCCCATCGCCGGAGCTTGCTCGGTCATCTCTGCCGCACGGACACGTAAGCGCCGCCGCGCAAGGTTCGGCCGGCGGGGCGGACGGTTCGCCGCCGCAGGCCTTTCCCGCAGCCGGAACGTGGGCCCGGCGTTGCGCGCCGGCGGGCCGCGCAATCCGCCGGGGCGCACGGCGGGCGCCGCCCGTCGCCGGGGCTTCGCTCGGTCATCTCGGCCGCACGGACACGTGCGCGCAGCCGCGGAAGGTTCGGCCGGCGGGGCGGACGGTTCGCCGACGCAGGCCTCTCCCGCGGCCGGAACGCGGGACCGGCGTTGCGCGCCGGCGGAAGGCGCGATCCGGCAGGGCGCACGGCGGGCGCCGCTCGGGCTTCGCTCGGTCATCTCGGCCGCACGGACACGTGCGCGCCGCCCATCGCCGGGGCTTCGCTCGGTCATCTCGGCCGCGCCGCCACGTGCGCGCCGCCGCGGAAGGCTTGGCCGGCCGGGCGGACGGTTCGCCGCCGCAGGCCTTTCCCGCAGCATGCGCCCCTTCGCCCGAACGACCGCGGGACTCCGGTACGGCCTAGCCGTCGGCCGCCCGGCTGCAAGCCGTCGGGGCCGCTCGATCCCCGTCGCGTGCCGGCCGCCGCTCGGGCCAGCCGGCCGGCTGCCGCACGTAACCTCTGACCTCATCAGCGGTCGATCCGCACCGCGCTGGTCTTCGGTGCGGACCCGTCGGGGCCGTGCCGCGCCGGCCGTCGCATCCGGTTCCGCAGGCGCCGCCCGGTTGCCTCCCGCCCTCGTGCGCTCGCGCCGGCCGGGCGACGCGGTGCCCGCGGGACTCGGGCATGGTTGAGCCGTCGGCCGCCCGGCGGCATGCCGCCGCCGCTCCGCGCCGCGTGCCGGCTGCGCTCCTCCCCGCGCCCGTCCGCGGGCGGGCCCGCCGCCGCTCGCGCCGGCCGGGCGACGCGGTGCCCGCGGGACTCGGGCATGGTTGAGCCGTCGGCCGCCCGGCGGCATGCCGCCGCCGCTCCGCGCCGCGTGCCGGCTGCGCTCCTCCCCGCGCCCGTCCGCGGGCGGGCCCGCCGCCGCTCGCGCCGGCCGGGCGACGCGGTGCCCGCGGGACTCGGGCACGGTTGAGCCGACGGCCGCCCGGCGGCATGCCGCCGCCGCTCCGCGCCGCGTGCCGGCTGCGCTCCTCCCCGCGCCCGTCCGTGGGCGGGCCCGCCGCCGCTCGGCCTAGCCCCCCGGCTGCCGCACGTAACCTGCGACCTCGTCGGCGCTGGATGCGCGTCGTGACAGTTTTCGGTGGGGCGCCGCGGAGGCGCCGGGGGCCCATGCGACGGGCCAGGGGGCGAACGGAGGGCTCGGTCAGCCCTAACAGGGGACCGGCGACAAAGGAGCGGTCGCGCAAAGCTTCGTAAGGGACCCAGACGACGGGCCTACCGATCCGAAGCACCGCGCACGGACGCGCAGCGGGCCCACGACGGGCCGACACGGAAGGCCCGCCGCCAAGGCCGCAAAACCGACAAAGGAACCCACGGGGACGCACCAGAGCGGGCAAAGCTTTCACCGAACGGGACGGGACCGAGCCCCCGCAACAGGCGAGGGCGACGGATCCGACCAAGTAAGGCCGATCCCGCTCCACGCACGCGCGGCCGCAGGAACTTCGTGAGGGACGGGACGACCGGCCGACCGAACCGAAGCGCCGCGCACGGCCGCCGCGAGGGCCGGCCGGAGGCATAGACCGAGCGCCGCGCCAGCGGAAGGAGCGTGCCGGCTCCGTCGGGGACCACCTGCGCACGGTCCGTCCGAGCGAGCCGACGGACCGGCGCGGAAGGCCCGGCGCCGAGCCCGCAAAACCGACAAAGGAACCCACAGGGACGCACCAAAGCGGCCCAAGATTTCACCGAGACGGGACCGAGCCCACGCAACATGCGATGGCGACGGATCGGACCAAGTAAGGCCGATCCAACTCCGCGCGCGCGCGGCCGCGAGCACTTCGTGAGGGACAGGAAGACCGGCCGACCGAACCGAAGCGCCGCGCACGGCCGCCACAAGGGCCGGCTGGAGGCGTAGACCGAGAGCCGCACCAGCGGAAGGAGCGTGCCGGCTCCGTCGTGGGCCAACTCCGCGGGGCCCATCCGAGCGAGCCGACGGGCCGGCGCGGAAGGCCCGGCCGAACCCGCAAAACCGACAAAGGAACCCACAGGGACGCACCAGAGCGGACAAAGATTTCACCGAACAGGACGGGACCGAGCCCACGCAACATGCGAGGGCGAAGGATCGGACCAAGTAAGGCCGATCCAACTCCGCGCGCGCGCGGCCGCGAAAACTTCGTCAGGGACGGGACGACGGGCCGACCGATCCGAAGCGCCGTGCACGGCCGCCGCAACGGCCGGCCGGAGGCGTAGACCGAGCGCCGCGCCAGCAGAAGGAGCGTGCCGGCTCCGTCGTGGGCCCGCTGCGCGTGGCCCATCCGAGCGAGCCGACGGGCCGAATCCCTCGAGGACGAACGGTGCCGGGCACGCCCGCAGCGAGTGCCCACGGCGAGCTTGTGCGGAGTGGAGCGGAAGGCCCGCCGCGGCGGCAGCAGCCCCCCCTCCCTACCACCCCAGCGGGGCATCCGCCCAAAGCCCACCCCAAGCGTTCCAAAGTACCGAGGAGCGTTGCAAACGGGAACCGCCCGGACATGCGTCCCGGTCGCACGGGATGCGCGTCCCGGTCGCACGGGTCGCGCGTCCC
>NC_143199.1:1812500-1817500 GCF_051530095.1 Phoenix dactylifera | reverse complement strand
GCCCCCCCTCCCTACCACCCCGGCGGGGCATCCGCCCAAGGCCCACCCCAAGCGTTCCAAAGTACCGAGGAGCGTTGCAAACGGGAACGGCCCGGACACGCGTCCCGGTCTCACGGGATGCGCGTCCCGATCGCACGGGTCGCGCATCCCGGGAGGGCCGACGGAGGAAGCCGGCGCACGGCCGCCGCGCGGACGGCCGGCGGCGGCGCCCATGCGCCGGGGCCTCGGCGGGCGCGTGCCGGCTCCCTCGGGGACGAACGGTGCCGGGCGCGCCCGCCGCGAGGCGACGGACTTGTGCGGAGTGGAGCGGAAGTCCCGCCGCGGCAGCAGCCGCCCCCCCTCCCTACCACCCCGGCGGGGCATCCGCCCAAAGCCCACCCCAAGCGTTCCAAAGTACCGAGGAGCGTTGCAAACGGGAACGGCCCGGACACGCGTCCCGGTCGCACGGGATGCGCGTCCCGGTCGCACGGGTCGCGCGTCCCGGGAGGACAGACCGAGCAAGCCGAGGTGCCGCTCACGGCCGCCGCGAGGGACGTACGGCGCCGGCGCCCGCGCCCCGTGGCACGGCCTAGAGCGTGCCCCCCTGCCACCCCATCGGGGCATCGGCGCAAAGCCCACCGCGGGGTAGATAACCGAAGGCAACGAGGGACGGTGGATGCACATATCCGAGCAGTGGCGATAGGGCCGGAGGGAGCACCGACAGGGCCGTGAGATTTTAAAGTACCGAGGGAATTTGCAAACCGGGCCCGCCCCTCCCCCCGTCCATCGCACGCCGATCGGGGGTCCGGCGCCCCGCGGGGGGCTGCCGGCATGCGCTCCCGGTGCAGGCATCGACGAGCCGCCCGCGACCTCCACTCGGGTCCGAGCCCCCAAGCGCGGATGCCGAAACGCGCCGGCCGCGGCAGCCCCACCCCTGCCACCCCATCGGGGCATCGGCGCAAGGCCCACCCTGGGGTAGATAACCGAAGGCAACGAGGGACGGTGGATGCACATATCCGAGCAATAGCGATAGGGCCGGAGCGAAGACCGAGGGGGTCGGGGGGTTTTAATGTTCCGAGGGAAGTTGGAAACGGGGCCCGCCCGGACGCCCGTCCCTCGCACGCCGATCGGGGGTCCCGCACCCCGCGGGGGGCTGCCGGCATGCGCCCCTAGTACAAGCATCGACGAGTCGCCCGCGACCTCCACTCGGATCCGGCGGCGCACGCGCGGATGGCGAAACGCGGCGGCCGCGGCTGCAGCCCCCCTACCACCCCGTTGGCGCGTCGGCGCAAAGCCCACCCCGGGGAGGATAACCGAAGGCGACGAGGGACGATGCATGCACATATCCGAGCAAATACCGAGAGGGTCGGGGGGAAGACCGAGAGGCAAGGGGTGTTTAGAGTACCGAGGGAAGTTGCGAAAGGGGCCCGCCCGGACGCTCGCCGCTCGCAGGCGATCCGGCGGGGCGCACGGAGGGCGCCGCCCATCGCCGGAGCTTGCTCGGTCATCTCTGCCGCACGGACACGTAAGCGCCGCCGCGCAAGGTTCGGCCGGCGGGGCGGACGGTTCGCCGCTGCAGGCCTTTCCCGCAGCCGGAACGTGGGCCCGGCGTTGCGCGCCGGCGGGCCGCGCAATCCGCCGGGGCGCACGGCGGGCGCCGCCCGTCGCCGGGGCTTCGCTCGGTCATCTCGGCCGCACGGACACGTGCGCGCAGCCGCGGAAGGTTCGGCCGGCGGGGCGGACGGTTCGCCGACGCAGGCCTCTCCCGCGGCCGGAACGCGGGACCGGCGTTGCGCGCCGGCGGAAGGCGCGATCCGGCAGGGCGCACGGCGGGCGCCGCCCGGGCTTCGCTCGGTCATCTCGGCCGCACGGACACGTGCGCGCCGCCCATCGCCGGGGCTTCGCTCGGTCATCTCGGCCGCGCCGCCACGTGCGCGCCGCCGCGGAAGGCTTGGCCGGCCGGGCGGACGGTTCGCCGCCGCAGGCCTTTCCCGCAGCATGCGCCCCTTCGCCCGAACGACCGCGGGACTCCGGTACGGCCTAGCCGTCGGCCGCCCGGCTGCAAGCCGTCGGGGCCGCTCGATCCCCGTCGCGTGCCGGCCGCCGCTCGGGCCAGCCGGCCGGCTGCCGCACGTAACCTCTGACCTCATCAGCGGTCGATCCGCACCGCGCTGGTCTTCGGTGCGGACCCGTCGGGGCCGTGCCGCGCCGGCCGTCGCATCCGGTTCCGCAGGCGCCGCCCGGTTGCCTCCCGCCCTCGTGCGCTCGCGCCGGCCGGGCGACGCGGTGCCCGCGGGACTCGGGCATGGTTGAGCCGTCGGCCGCCCGGCGGCATGCCGCCGCCGCTCCGCGCCGCGTGCCGGCTGCGCTCCTCCCCGCGCCCGTCCGCGGGCGGGCCCGCCGCCGCTCGCGCCGGCCGGGCGACGCGGTGCCCGCGGGACTCGGGCATGGTTGAGCCGTCGGCCGCCCGGCGGCATGCCGCCGCCGCTCCGCGCCGCGTGCCGGCTGCGCTCCTCCCCGCGCCCGTCCGCGGGCGGGCCCGCCGCCGCTCGCGCCGGCCGGGCGACGCGGTGCCCGCGGGACTCGGGCACGGTTGAGCCGACGGCCGCCCGGCGGCATGCCGCCGCCGCTCCGCGCCGCGTGCCGGCTGCGCTCCTCCCCGCGCCCGTCCGTGGGCGGGCCCGCCGCCGCTCGGCCTAGCCCCCCGGCTGCCGCACGTAACCTGCGACCTCGTCGGCGCTGGATGCGCGTCGTGACAGTTTTCGGTGGGGCGCCGCGGAGGCGCCGGGGGCCCATGCGACGGGCCAGGGGGCGAACGGAGGGCTCGGTCAGCCCTAACAGGGGACCGGCGACAAAGGAGCGGTCGCGCAAAGCTTCGTAAGGGACCCAGACGACGGGCCTACCGATCCGAAGCACCGCGCACGGACGCGCAGCGGGCCCACGACGGGCCGACACGGAAGGCCCGCCGCCAAGGCCGCAAAACCGACAAAGGAACCCACGGGGACGCACCAGAGCGGGCAAAGCTTTCACCGAACGGGACGGGACCGAGCCCCCGCAACAGGCGAGGGCGACGGATCCGACCAAGTAAGGCCGATCCCGCTCCACGCACGCGCGGCCGCAGGAACTTCGTGAGGGACGGGACGACCGGCCGACCGAACCGAAGCGCCGCGCACGGCCGCCGCGAGGGCCGGCCGGAGGCATAGACCGAGCGCCGCGCCAGCGGAAGGAGCGTGCCGGCTCCGTCGGGGACCACCTGCGCACGGTCCGTCCGAGCGAGCCGACGGACCGGCGCGGAAGGCCCGGCGCCGAGCCCGCAAAACCGACAAAGGAACCCACAGGGACGCACCAAAGCGGCCCAAGATTTCACCGAGACGGGACCGAGCCCACGCAACATGCGATGGCGACGGATCGGACCAAGTAAGGCCGATCCAACTCCGCGCGCGCGCGGCCGCGAGCACTTCGTGAGGGACAGGAAGACCGGCCGACCGAACCGAAGCGCCGCGCACGGCCGCCACAAGGGCCGGCTGGAGGCGTAGACCGAGAGCCGCACCAGCGGAAGGAGCGTGCCGGCTCCGTCGTGGGCCAACTCCGCGGGGCCCATCCGAGCGAGCCGACGGGCCGGCGCGGAAGGCCCGGCCGAACCCGCAAAACCGACAAAGGAACCCACAGGGACGCACCAGAGCGGACAAAGATTTCACCGAACAGGACGGGACCGAGCCCACGCAACATGCGAGGGCGAAGGATCGGACCAAGTAAGGCCGATCCAACTCCTCGCGCGCGCGGCCGCGAAAACTTCGTCAGGGACGGGACGACGGGCCGACCGATCCGAAGCGCCGTGCACGGCCGCCGCAACGGCCGGCCGGAGGCGTAGACCGAGCGCCGCGCCAGCAGAAGGAGCGTGCCGGCTCCGTCGTGGGCCCGCTGCGCGTGGCCCATCCGAGCGAGCCGACGGGCCGGCACGGAAGGCCCGGCCGAACCCGCAAAACCGACAAAGGAACCCACAGGGACGCACCAGAGCGGACAAAGATTTCACCGAACGGGACGGGACCGAGCCCACGCAACATGCGAGGGCGAAGGATCGGACCAAGTAAGGCCGATCCAACTCCGCGCGCGCGCGGCCGCAAAAACTTCGTCAGGGACGGGACGACGGGCCGACCGATCCGAAGCGCCGTGCACGGCCGCCGCAACGGCCGGCCGGAGGCGTAGACCGAGCGCCGCGCCAGCAGAAGGAGCGTGCCGGCTCCGTCGTGGGCCCGCTGCGCGTGGCCCATCCGAGCGAGCCGACGGGCCGAATCCCTCGAGGACGAACGGTGCCGGGCACGCCCGCAGCGAGTGCCCACGGCGGGCTTGTGCGGAGTGGAGCGGAAGGCCCGCCGCGGCGGCAGCAGCCCCCCCTCCCTACCACCCCAGCGGGGCATCCGCCCAAAGCCCACCCCAAGCGTTCCAAAGTACCGAGGAGCGTTGCAAACGGGAACCGCCCGGACATGCGTCCCGGTCGCACGGGATGCGCGTCCCGGTCGCACGGGTCGCGCGTCCCGGGAGGGCCGACGGAGGAAGCCGAAGTGCCGTGCGCGGCCGCCGCGACGGCCGGACGGCGGCGGCGCCCGTGCGCCGCGGCAAAGGCGGGAGCGGCCCGGCTCCGTCCGGGGCGCCGCGAGCTTCGGTCGAACCTTTGCCGTGACTCTTCGCAATAGGCCAAGCCCATTCACACTTGGCCAAGCCTAGGCCAAGCCAAGGCCTCCAATGCTTGGCCAAGTGCCTCCAAGGTCGGCCAAGACGGTGCCCAGCGTGCCAAAGCCATGGCATGCCCATGCGCGGCCCAAGCCGCGCCCATGAGCCCCAGCCGCACGCGGCCGCGCGCGCCCGCGCCCAGGCCACGGCCGCGCTGCGCGCCTGGCGCGCGCGCCCGCGCCCAGGCCACGGCCGCGCCCAGGCCCCGGCCGCGCCGCGCCCGCCCAGGCCCCGGCCGCGCCGCGCCCAGGCCACGGCCGCGCGCGCCCGCGCCGACGCCCCGGCCGCGC
>NC_143199.1:1800000-1805000 GCF_051530095.1 Phoenix dactylifera | reverse complement strand
GAGCCCGGCCGCGCGCGCAACCGGCCGCGCGCGGCCCCTGGTGCCCGCCCGCCCGCGCGAGGCGGGGCGCTCGAAGGCGCGCAGGGCCGGGCGGCAGGCCCCGCGCGCGCGCCCGCGCCCGAACGCTCGGCGGAGCAAGGGCCCGGGCGCCGTGCCGCGCGCGCACCAGAAAGAACGAACATGAGCGCGCCCGCCCGGGCCAGGGCCCTGGCGCGACGGCCGCGCGACGGCCCGAGCGCCCCCGCCGCGCGCGAGCGCCCGCGCGCCGCTCGGCCGGGGGCGCCCGGCCCTGCGCAGAACCGAGCGACCACGCCGCGGACGCGCGAGCGCCCAGGCGCGACAGCGGGACGGCGCGCGCGTCCGAGAGGCCGATCGGCCTAGCGCGCCCGTCCTTGCGCGAACCCGGGCAACGGCCCGCCCGCCCGCGCGGCCCGGCCGCCCGCGCGACGCGCCCATCCGCGCGGGCCAAATGCGCAGAACCGAGCGACCACGCCGCGGCCGCGCGCGCGCCAAGGCGCGGGAGCACGACGAAGCGCGCGCCCGAGCGGCCGATCGGCCCAGCGCGCCCGTCCTTGCGCGTCACCGGCCAACGGCCCCGCGCACGCGCGGCGCGCCCGCCCGCGCGGCGCGACCATCCGCGCTGGGCGACGGGCTCGGGCGGAAGGCCCGCCCAGGCAGGACACACCCCCTTACCTCCCCAGCGGGGCATCCTCCGAAGGCCCACCCCAAGGGCTCCAGCGAATCGAGGAGCATTGCACACGGAAACGGCCCGGACGCGAGTCCCGGTCGCACGGGGTGCGCATCCGGAACGTCCGGGACGCGCTTCCCGGGAGGGCCGATGGAGGGAGCCGAAGTGGCGCACGGCCGCCGGGCACGGACGGCCGAAGGCAGCGCCCGTGCGCCGGGAAGTCGGCAGGCGCGTGCCGGCTCCGTCGGGGACGAAATGTGCCGGGCAAGTCCGCCGCGAGGCAACGGTCCTGTGCGGAGTGGAGCGGAAGGCCCGCCGCGGCGGCAGCAGACCCCCCCTCCCTACCACCCCGGCGGGGCATCCGCCCAAAGCCCACCCCAAGCGTTCCAAAGTACCGAGGAGCGTTGCAAACGGGAACGGCCCGGACACGCGACCCGGTCGCACGGGATGCGCGTCCCGGTCGCACGGGTCGCGCGTCCCGGGAGGGCCGACGGACGAAGCCGAAGTGGCGCACGGCCGCCGCGCACGGACGGCCGGCGGCGGCGCCCGTGCGCCGGAAAGTCGTCGGGCGCGCGACGGCTCCGTCGGGGACGAACGGTGCCGGGCACGACCGCCGCGAGGCAACGGACTTGTGCGGAGGGGGGCGGAAGGCCCGCCGCGGCGGCGCCAGCCCCCCCTCCCTACCACCCCGACGGGGCATCCGCCCAAAGCCCACCCCAAGCGTTCCAAAGTACCGAGGAGCGTTGCAAACGGGAACCGCCCGGACACGCGTCCCGGTCGCACGGGATGCGCGTCCCGGTCGCACGGGTCGCGCGTCCCGGGAGGGCCGACGGAGGAAGCCGGCGCACGGCCGCCGCGCGGACGGCCGGCGGGGGCGCCCATGCGCCGGGGCCTCGGCGGGCGCGGGCCGGCTCCCTCGGGGACGAACGGTGCCGGGCCCGCCCGCCGCGAGGCGACGGACTTGTGCGGAGTGGAGCGGAAGTCCCGCCGCGGCAGCAGCAGCCCCCCCTCCCTACCACCCCGGCGGGGCATCCGCCCAAGGCCCACCCCAAGCGTTCCAAAGTACCGAGGAGCGTTGCAAACGGGAACGGCCCGGACACGCGTCCCGGTCTCACGGGATGCGCGTCCCGGTCGCACGGGTCGCGCATCCCGGGAGGGCCGACGGAGGAAGCCGGCGCACGGCCGCCGCGCGGACGGCCGGCGGCGGCGCCCATGCGCCGGGGCCTCGGCGGGCGCGTGCCGGCTCCCTCGGGGACGAACGGTGCCGGGCGCGCCCGCCGCGAGGCGACGGACTTGTGCGGAGTGGAGCGGAAGTCCCGCCGCGGCAGCAGCAGCCCCCCCTCCCTACCACCCCGGCGGGGCATCCGCCCAAGGCCCACCCCAAGCGTTCCAAAGTACCGAGGAGCGTTGCAAACGGGAACGGCCCGGACACGCGTCCCGGTCTCACGGGATGCGCGTCCCGGTCGCACGGGTCGCGCATCCCGGGAGGGCCGACGGAGGAAGCCGGCGCACGGCCGCCGCGCGGACGGCCGGCGGCGGCGCCCATGCGCCGGGGCCTCGGCGGGCGCGTGCCGGCTCCCTCGGGGACGAACGGTGCCGGGCGCGCCCGCCGCGAGGCGACGGACTTGTGCGGAGTGGAGCGGAAGTCCCGCCGCGGCAGCAGCCGCCCCCCCTCCCTACCACCCCGGCGGGGCATCCGCCCAAAGCCCACCCCAAGCGTTCCAAAGTACCGAGGAGCGTTGCAAACGGGAACGGCCCGGACACGCGTCCCGGTCGCACGGGATGCGCGTCCCGGTCGCACGGGTCGCGCGTCCCGGGAGGACAGACCGAGCAAGCCGAGGGGCCGCTCACGGCCGCCGCGAGGGACGTACGGCGCCGGCGCCCGCGCCCCGTGGCACGGCCTAGAGCGTGCCCCCCTGCCACCCCATCGGGGCATCGGCGCAAAGCCCACCGCGGGGTAGATAACCGAAGGCAACGAGGGACGGTGGATGCACATATCCGAGCAGTGGCGATAGGGCCGGAGGGAGCACCGACAGGGCCGTGAGATTTTAAAGTACCGAGGGAATTTGCAAACCGGGCCCGCCCCTCCCCCCGTCCATCGCACGCCGATCGGGGGTCCGGCGCCCCGCGGGGGGCTGCCGGCATGCGCTCCCGGTGCAGGCATCGACGAGCCGCCCGCGACCTCCACTCGGGTCCGAGCCCCCAAGCGCGGATGCCGAAACGCGCCGGCCGCGGCAGCCCCACCCCTGCCACCCCATCGGGGCATCGGCGCAAGGCCCACCCTGGGGTAGATAACCGAAGGCAACGAGGGACGGTGGATGCACATATCCGAGCAATAGCGATAGGGCCGGAGCGAAGACCGAGGGGGTCGGGGGGTTTTAATGTTCCGAGGGAAGTTGGAAACGGGGCCCGCCCGGACGCCCGTCCCTCGCACGCCGATCGGGGGTCCCGCACCCCGCGGGGGGCTGCCGGCATGCGCCCCTAGTACAAGCATCGACGAGTCGCCCGCGACCTCCACTCGGATCCGGCGGCGCACGCGCGGATGGCGAAACGCGGCGGCCGCGGCTGCAGCCCCCCTACCACCCCGTTGGCGCGTCGGCGCAAAGCCCACCCCGGGGAGGATAACCGAAGGCGACGAGGGACGATGCATGCACATATCCGAGCAAATACCGAGAGGGTCGGGGGGAAGACCGAGAGGCAAGGGGTGTTTAGAGTACCGAGGGAAGTTGCGAAAGGGGCCCGCCCGGACGCTCGCCGCTCGCAGGCGATCCGGCGGGGCGCACGGAGGGCGCCGCCCATCGCCGGAGCTTGCTCGGTCATCTCTGCCGCACGGACACGTAAGCGCCGCCGCGCAAGGTTCGGCCGGCGGGGCGGACGGTTCGCCGCCGCAGGCCTTTCCCGCAGCCGGAACGTGGGCCCGGCGTTGCGCGCCGGCGGGCCGCGCAATCCGCCGGGGCGCACGGCGGGCGCCGCCCGTCGCCGGGGCTTCGCTCGGTCATCTCGGCCGCACGGACACGTGCGCGCAGCCGCGGAAGGTTCGGCCGGCGGGGCGGACGGTTCGCCGACGCAGGCCTCTCCCGCGGCCGGAACGCGGGACCGGCGTTGCGCGCCGGCGGAAGGCGCGATCCGGCAGGGCGCACGGCGGGCGCCGCCCGGGCTTCGCTCGGTCATCTCGGCCGCACGGACACGTGCGCGCCGCCCATCGCCGGGGCTTCGCTCGGTCATCTCGGCCGCGCCGCCACGTGCGCGCCGCCGCGGAAGGCTTGGCCGGCCGGGCGGACGGTTCGCCGCCGCAGGCCTTTCCCGCAGCATGCGCCCCTTCGCCCGAACGACCGCGGGACTCCGGTACGGCCTAGCCGTCGGCCGCCCGGCTGCAAGCCGTCGGGGCCGCTCGATCCCCGTCGCGTGCCGGCCGCCGCTCGGGCCAGCCGGCCGGCTGCCGCACGTAACCTCTGACCTCATCAGCGGTCGATCCGCACCGCGCTGGTCTTCGGTGCGGACCCGTCGGGGCCGTGCCGCGCCGGCCGTCGCATCCGGTTCCGCAGGCGCCGCCCGGTTGCCTCCCGCCCTCGTGCGCTCGCGCCGGCCGGGCGACGCGGTGCCCGCGGGACTCGGGCATGGTTGAGCCGTCGGCCGCCCGGCGGCATGCCGCCGCCGCTCCGCGCCGCGTGCCGGCTGCGCTCCTCCCCGCGCCCGTCCGCGGGCGGGCCCGCCGCCGCTCGCGCCGGCCGGGCGACGCGGTGCCCGCGGGACTCGGGCATGGTTGAGCCGTCGGCCGCCCGGCGGCATGCCGCCGCCGCTCCGCGCCGCGTGCCGGCTGCGCTCCTCCCCGCGCCCGTCCGCGGGCGGGCCCGCCGCCGCTCGCGCCGGCCGGGCGACGCGGTGCCCGCGGGACTCGGGCACGGTTGAGCCGACGGCCGCCCGGCGGCATGCCGCCGCCGCTCCGCGCCGCGTGCCGGCTGCGCTCCTCCCCGCGCCCGTCCGTGGGCGGGCCCGCCGCCGCTCGGCCTAGCCCCCCGGCTGCCGCACGTAACCTGCGACCTCGTCGGCGCTGGATGCGCGTCGTGACAGTTTTCGGTGGGGCGCCGCGGAGGCGCCGGGGGCCCATGCGACGGGCCAGGGGGCGAACGGAGGGCTCGGTCAGCCCTAACAGGGGACCGGCGACAAAGGAGCGGTCGCGCAAAGCTTCGTAAGGGACCCAGACGACGGGCCTACCGATCCGAAGCACCGCGCACGGACGCGCAGCGGGCCCACGACGGGCCGACACGGAAGGCCCGCCGCCAAGGCCGCAAAACCGACAAAGGAACCCACG
>NC_143199.1:1785000-1790000 GCF_051530095.1 Phoenix dactylifera | reverse complement strand
CGGCCCGGCCGCCCGCGCGACGCGCCCATCCGCGCGGGCCAAATGCGCAGAACCGAGCGACCACGCCGCGGCCGCGCGCGCGCCAAGGCGCGGGAGCACGACGAAGCGCGCGCCCGAGCGGCCGATCGGCCCAGCGCGCCCGTCCTTGCGCGTCACCGGCCAACGGCCCCGCGCACGCGCGGCGCGCCCGCCCGCGCGGCGCGACCATCCGCGCTGGGCGACGGGCTCGGGCGGAAGGCCCGCCCAGGCAGGACACACCCCCTTACCTCCCCAGCGGGGCATCCTCCGAAGGCCCACCCCAAGGGCTCCAGCGAATCGAGGAGCATTGCACACGGAAACGGCCCGGACGCGAGTCCCGGTCGCACGGGGTGCGCATCCGGAACGTCCGGGACGCGCTTCCCGGGAGGGCCGATGGAGGGAGCCGAAGTGGCGCACGGCCGCCGGGCACGGACGGCCGAAGGCAGCGCCCGTGCGCCGGGAAGTCGGCAGGCGCGTGCCGGCTCCGTCGGGGACGAAATGTGCCGGGCAAGTCCGCCGCGAGGCAACGGTCCTGTGCGGAGTGGAGCGGAAGGCCCGCCGCGGCGGCAGCAGACCCCCCCTCCCTACCACCCCGGCGGGGCATCCGCCCAAAGCCCACCCCAAGCGTTCCAAAGTACCGAGGAGCGTTGCAAACGGGAACGGCCCGGACACGCGACCCGGTCGCACGGGATGCGCGTCCCGGTCGCACGGGTCGCGCGTCCCGGGAGGGCCGACGGACGAAGCCGAAGTGGCGCACGGCCGCCGCGCACGGACGGCCGGCGGCGGCGCCCGTGCGCCGGAAAGTCGTCGGGCGCGCGACGGCTCCGTCGGGGACGAACGGTGCCGGGCACGACCGCCGCGAGGCAACGGACTTGTGCGGAGGGGGGCGGAAGGCCCGCCGCGGCGGCGCCAGCCCCCCCTCCCTACCACCCCGACGGGGCATCCGCCCAAAGCCCACCCCAAGCGTTCCAAAGTACCGAGGAGCGTTGCAAACGGGAACCGCCCGGACACGCGTCCCGGTCGCACGGGATGCGCGTCCCGGTCGCACGGGTCGCGCGTCCCGGGAGGGCCGACGGAGGAAGCCGGCGCACGGCCGCCGCGCGGACGGCCGGCGGGGGCGCCCATGCGCCGGGGCCTCGGCGGGCGCGGGCCGGCTCCCTCGGGGATGAACGGTGCCGGGCCCGCCCGCCGCGAGGCGACGGACTTGTGCGGAGTGGAGCGGAAGTCCCGCCGCGGCAGCAGCAGCCCCCCCTCCCTACCACCCCGGCGGGGCATCCGCCCAAGGCCCACCCCAAGCGTTCCAAAGTACCGAGGAGCGTTGCAAACGGGAACGGCCCGGACACGCGTCCCGGTCTCACGGGATGCGCGTCCCGGTCGCACGGGTCGCGCATCCCGGGAGGGCCGACGGAGGAAGCCGGCGCACGGCCGCCGCGCGGACGGCCGGCGGCGGCGCCCATGCGCCGGGGCCTCGGCGGGCGCGTGCCGGCTCCCTCGGGGACGAACGGTGCCGGGCGCGCCCGCCGCGAGGCGACGGACTTGTGCGGAGTGGAGCGGAAGTCCCGCCGCGGCAGCAGCAGCCCCCCCTCCCTACCACCCCGGCGGGGCATCCGCCCAAGGCCCACCCCAAGCGTTCCAAAGTACCGAGGAGCGTTGCAAACGGGAACGGCCCGGACACGCGTCCCGGTCTCACGGGATGCGCGTCCCGGTCGCACGGGTCGCGCATCCCGGGAGGGCCGACGGAGGAAGCCGGCGCACGGCCGCCGCGCGGACGGCCGGCGGCGGCGCCCATGCGCCGGGGCCTCGGCGGGCGCGTGCCGGCTCCCTCGGGGACGAACGGTGCCGGGCGCGCCCGCCGCGAGGCGACGGACTTGTGCGGAGTGGAGCGGAAGTCCCGCCGCGGCAGCAGCCGCCCCCCCTCCCTACCACCCCGGCGGGGCATCCGCCCAAAGCCCACCCCAAGCGTTCCAAAGTACCGAGGAGCGTTGCAAACGGGAACGGCCCGGACACGCGTCCCGGTCGCACGGGATGCGCGTCCCGGTCGCACGGGTCGCGCGTCCCGGGAGGACAGACCGAGCAAGCCGAGGGGCCGCTCACGGCCGCCGCGAGGGACGTACGGCGCCGGCGCCCGCGCCCCGTGGCACGGCCTAGAGCGTGCCCCCCTGCCACCCCATCGGGGCATCGGCGCAAAGCCCACCGCGGGGTAGATAACCGAAGGCAACGAGGGACGGTGGATGCACATATCCGAGCAGTGGCGATAGGGCCGGAGGGAGCACCGACAGGGCCGTGAGATTTTAAAGTACCGAGGGAATTTGCAAACCGGGCCCGCCCCTCCCCCCGTCCATCGCACGCCGATCGGGGGTCCGGCGCCCCGCGGGGGGCTGCCGGCATGCGCTCCCGGTGCAGGCATCGACGAGCCGCCCGCGACCTCCACTCGGGTCCGAGCCCCCAAGCGCGGATGCCGAAACGCGCCGGCCGCGGCAGCCCCACCCCTGCCACCCCATCGGGGCATCGGCGCAAGGCCCACCCTGGGGTAGATAACCGAAGGCAACGAGGGACGGTGGATGCACATATCCGAGCAATAGCGATAGGGCCGGAGCGAAGACCGAGGGGGTCGGGGGGTTTTAATGTTCCGAGGGAAGTTGGAAACGGGGCCCGCCCGGACGCCCGTCCCTCGCACGCCGATCGGGGGTCCCGCACCCCGCGGGGGGCTGCCGGCATGCGCCCCTAGTACAAGCATCGACGAGTCGCCCGCGACCTCCACTCGGATCCGGCGGCGCACGCGCGGATGGCGAAACGCGGCGGCCGCGGCTGCAGCCCCCCTACCACCCCGTTGGCGCGTCGGCGCAAAGCCCACCCCGGGGAGGATAACCGAAGGCGACGAGGGACGATGCATGCACATATCCGAGCAAATACCGAGAGGGTCGGGGGGAAGACCGAGAGGCAAGGGGTGTTTAGAGTACCGAGGGAAGTTGCGAAAGGGGCCCGCCCGGACGCTCGCCGCTCGCAGGCGATCCGGCGGGGCGCACGGAGGGCGCCGCCCATCGCCGGAGCTTGCTCGGTCATCTCTGCCGCACGGACACGTAAGCGCCGCCGCGCAAGGTTCGGCCGGCGGGGCGGACGGTTCGCCGCCGCAGGCCTTTCCCGCAGCCGGAACGTGGGCCCGGCGTTGCGCGCCGGCGGGCCGCGCAATCCGCCGGGGCGCACGGCGGGCGCCGCCCGTCGCCGGGGCTTCGCTCGGTCATCTCGGCCGCACGGACACGTGCGCGCAGCCGCGGAAGGTTCGGCCGGCGGGGCGGACGGTTCGCCGACGCAGGCCTCTCCCGCGGCCGGAACGCGGGACCGGCGTTGCGCGCCGGCGGAAGGCGCGATCCGGCAGGGCGCACGGCGGGCGCCGCCCGGGCTTCGCTCGGTCATCTCGGCCGCACGGACACGTGCGCGCCGCCCATCGCCGGGGCTTCGCTCGGTCATCTCGGCCGCGCCGCCACGTGCGCGCCGCCGCGGAAGGCTTGGCCGGCCGGGCGGACGGTTCGCCGCCGCAGGCCTTTCCCGCAGCATGCGCCCCTTCGCCCGAACGACCGCGGGACTCCGGTACGGCCTAGCCGTCGGCCGCCCGGCTGCAAGCCGTCGGGGCCGCTCGATCCCCGTCGCGTGCCGGCCGCCGCTCGGGCCAGCCGGCCGGCTGCCGCACGTAACCTCTGACCTCATCAGCGGTCGATCCGCACCGCGCTGGTCTTCGGTGCGGACCCGTCGGGGCCGTGCCGCGCCGGCCGTCGCATCCGGTTCCGCAGGCGCCGCCCGGTTGCCTCCCGCCCTCGTGCGCTCGCGCCGGCCGGGCGACGCGGTGCCCGCGGGACTCGGGCATGGTTGAGCCGTCGGCCGCCCGGCGGCATGCCGCCGCCGCTCCGCGCCGCGTGCCGGCTGCGCTCCTCCCCGCGCCCGTCCGCGGGCGGGCCCGCCGCCGCTCGCGCCGGCCGGGCGACGCGGTGCCCGCGGGACTCGGGCATGGTTGAGCCGTCGGCCGCCCGGCGGCATGCCGCCGCCGCTCCGCGCCGCGTGCCGGCTGCGCTCCTCCCCGCGCCCGTCCGCGGGCGGGCCCGCCGCCGCTCGCGCCGGCCGGGCGACGCGGTGCCCGCGGGACTCGGGCACGGTTGAGCCGACGGCCGCCCGGCGGCATGCCGCCGCTGCTCCGCGCCGCGTGCCGGCTGCGCTCCTCCCCGCGCCCGTCCGTGGGCGGGCCCGCCGCCGCTCGGCCTAGCCCCCCGGCTGCCGCACGTAACCTGCGACCTCGTCGGCGCTGGATGCGCGTCGTGACAGTTTTCGGTGGGGCGCCGCGGAGGCGCCGGGGGCCCATGCGACGGGCCAGGGGGCGAACGGAGGGCTCGGTCAGCCCTAACAGGGGACCGGCGACAAAGGAGCGGTCGCGCAAAGCTTCGTAAGGGACCCAGACGACGGGCCTACCGATCCGAAGCACCGCGCACGGACGCGCAGCGGGCCCACGACGGGCCGACACGGAAGGCCCGCCGCCAAGGCTGCAAAACCGACAAAGGAACCCACGGGGACGCACCAGAGCGGGCAAAGCTTTCACCGAACGGGACGGGACCGAGCCCCCGCAACAGGCGAGGGCGACGGATCCGACCAAGTAAGGCCGATCCCGCTCCACGCACGCGCGGCCGCAGGAACTTCGTGAGGGACGGGACGACCGGCCGACCGAACCGAAGCGCCGCGCACGGCCGCCGCGAGGGCCGGCCGGAGGCATAGACCGAGCGCCGCGCCAGCGGAAGGAGCGTGCCGGCTCCGTCGGGGACCACCTGCGCACGGTCCGTCCGAGCGAGCCGACGGACCGGCGCGGAAGGCCCGGCGCCGAGCCCGCAAAACCGACAAAGGAACCCACAGGGACGCACCAAAGCGGCCCAAGATTTCACCGAGACAGGACCGAGCCCACGCAACATGCGATGGCGACGGATCGGACCAAGTAAGGCCGA
>NC_143199.1:1770000-1775000 GCF_051530095.1 Phoenix dactylifera | reverse complement strand
GGCCGGCGGCGGCGCCCGTGCGCCGGAAAGTCGTCGGGCGCGCGACGGCTCCGTCGGGGACGAACGGTGCCGGGCACGACCGCCGCGAGGCAACGGACTTGTGCGGAGGGGGGCGGAAGGCCCGCCGCGGCGGCGCCAGCCCCCCCTCCCTACCACCCCGACGGGGCATCCGCCCAAAGCCCACCCCAAGCGTTCCAAAGTACCGAGGAGCGTTGCAAACGGGAACCGCCCGGACACGCGTCCCGGTCGCACGGGATGCGCGTCCCGGTCGCACGGGTCGCGCGTCCCGGGAGGGCCGACGGAGGAAGCCGGCGCACGGCCGCCGCGCGGACGGCCGGCGGGGGCGCCCATGCGCCGGGGCCTCGGCGGGCGCGGGCCGGCTCCCTCGGGGACGAACGGTGCCGGGCCCGCCCGCCGCGAGGCGACGGACTTGTGCGGAGTGGAGCGGAAGTCCCGCCGCGGCAGCAGCAGCCCCCCCTCCCTACCACCCCGGCGGGGCATCCGCCCAAGGCCCACCCCAAGCGTTCCAAAGTACCGAGGAGCGTTGCAAACGGGAACGGCCTGGACACGCGTCCCGGTCTCACGGGATGCGCGTCCCGGTCGCACGGGTCGCGCATCCCGGGAGGGCCGACGGAGGAAGCCGGCGCACGGCCGCCGCGCGGACGGCCGGCGGCGGCGCCCATGCGCCGGGGCCTCGGCGGGCGCGTGCCGGCTCCCTCGGGGACGAACGGTGCCGGGCGCGCCCGCCGCGAGGCGACGGACTTGTGCGGAGTGGAGCGGAAGTCCCGCCGCGGCAGCAGCAGCCCCCCCTCCCTACCACCCCGGCGGGGCATCCGCCCAAGGCCCACCCCAAGCGTTCCAAAGTACCGAGGAGCGTTGCAAACGGGAACGGCCCGGACAAGCGTCCCGGTCTCACGGGATGCGCGTCCCGGTCGCACGGGTCGCGCATCCCGGGAGGGCCGACGGAGGAAGCCGGCGCACGGCCGCCGCGCGGACGGCCGGCGGCGGCGCCCATGCGCCGGGGCCTCGGCGGGCGCGTGCCGGCTCCCTCGGGGACGAACGGTGCCGGGCGCGCCCGCCGCGAGGCGACGGACTTGTGCGGAGTGGAGCGGAAGTCCCGCCGCGGCAGCAGCCGCCCCCCCTCCCTACCACCCCGGCGGGGCATCCGCCCAAAGCCCACCCCAAGCGTTCCAAAGTACCGAGGAGCGTTGCAAACGGGAACGGCCCGGACACGCGTCCCGGTCGCACGGGATGCGCGTCCCGGTCGCACGGGTCGCGCGTCCCGGGAGGACAGACCGAGCAAGCCGAGGTGCCGCTCACGGCCGCCGCGAGGGACGTACGGCGCCGGCGCCCGCGCCCCGTGGCACGGCCTAGAGCGTGCCCCCTTGCCACCCCATCGGGGCATCGGCGCAAAGCCCACCGCGGGGTAGATAACCGAAGGCAACGAGGGACGGTGGATGCACATATCCGAGCAGTGGCGATAGGGCCGGAGGGAGCACCGACAGGGCCGTGAGATTTTAAAGTACCGAGGGAATTTGCAAACCGGGCCCGCCCCTCCCCCCGTCCATCGCACGCCGATCGGGGGTCCGGCGCCCCGCGGGGGGCTGCCGGCATGCGCTCCCGGTGCAGGCATCGACGAGCCGCCCGCGACCTCCACTCGGGTCCGAGCCCCCAAGCGCGGATGCCGAAACGCGCCGGCCGCGGCAGCCCCACCCCTGCCACCCCATCGGGGCATCGGCGCAAGGCCCACCCTGGGGTAGATAACCGAAGGCAACGAGGGACGGTGGATGCACATATCCGAGCAATAGCGATAGGGCCGGAGCGAAGACCGAGGGGGTCGGGGGGTTTTAATGTTCCGAGGGAAGTTGGAAACGGGGCCCGCCCGGACGCCCGTCCCTCGCACGCCGATCGGGGGTCCCGCACCCCGCGGGGGGCTGCCGGCATGCGCCCCTAGTACAAGCATCGACGAGTCGCCCGCGACCTCCACTCGGATCCGGCGGCGCACGCGCGGATGGCGAAACGCGGCGGCCGCGGCTGCAGCCCCCCTACCACCCCGTTGGCGCGTCGGCGCAAAGCCCACCCCGGGGAGGATAACCGAAGGCGACGAGGGACGATGCATGCACATATCCGAGCAAATACCGAGAGGGTCGGGGGGAAGACCGAGAGGCAAGGGGTGTTTAGAGTACCGAGGGAAGTTGCGAAAGGGGCCCGCCCGGACGCTCGCCGCTCGCACGCGGATCGGGGGTCCGGCGTTGCGCGCCGCCGGCCAGCGCGATCCGGCGGGGCGCACGGAGGGCGCCGCCCATCGCCGGAGCTTGCTCGGTCATCTCTGCCGCACGGACACGTAAGCGCCGCCGCGCAAGGTTCGGCCGGCGGGGCGGACGGTTCGCCGCCGCAGGCCTTTCCCGCAGCCGGAACGTGGGCCCGGCGTTGCGCGCCGGCTGGCCGCGCAATCCGCCGGGGCGCACGGCGGGCGCCGCCCGTCGCCGGGGCTTCGCTCGGTCATCTCGGCCGCACGGACACGTGCGCGCAGCCGCGGAAGGTTCGGCCGGCGGGGCGGACGGTTCGCCGACGCAGGCCTCTCCCGCGGCCGGAACGCGGGACCGGCGTTGCGCGCCGGCGGAAGGCGCGATCCGGCAGGGCGCACGGCGGGCGCCGCCCGGGCTTCGCTCGGTCATCTCGGCCGCACGGACACGTGCGCGCCGCCCATCGCCGGGGCTTCGGTCGGTCATCTCGGCCGCGCCGCCACGTGCGCGCCGCCGCGGAAGGCTTGGCCGGCCGGGCGGACGGTTCGCCGCCGCAGGCCTTTCCCGCAGCATGCGCCCCTTCGCCCGAACGACCGCGGGACTCCGGTACGGCCTAGCCGTCGGCCGCCCGGCTGCAAGCCGTCGGGGCCGCTCGATCCCCGTCGCGTGCCGGCCGCCGCTCGGGCCAGCCGGCCGGCTGCCGCACGTAACCTCTGACCTCATCAGCGGTCGATCCGCACCGCGCTGGTCTTCGGTGCGGACCCGTCGGGGCCGTGCCGCGCCGGCCGTCGCATCCGGTTCCGCAGGCACCGCCCGGTTGCCTCCCGCCCTCGTGCGCTCGCGCCGGCCGGGCGACGCGGTGCCCGCGGGACTCGGGCATGGTTGAGCCGTCGGCCGCCCGGCGGCATGCCGCCGCCGCTCCGCGCCGCGTGCCGGCTGCGCTCCTCCCCGCGCCCGTCCGCGGGCGGGCCCGCCGCCGCTCGCGCCGGCCGGGCGACGCGGTGCCCGCGGGACTCGGGCATGGTTGAGCCGTCGGCCGCCCGGCGGCATGCCGCCGCCGCTCCGCGCCGCGTGCCGGCTGCGCTCCTCCCCGCGCCCGTCCGCGGGCGGGCCCGCCGCCGCTCGCGCCGGCCGGGCGACGCGGTGCCCGCGGGACTCGGGCACGGTTGAGCCGACGGCCGCCCGGCGGCATGCCGCCGCCGCTCCGCGCCGCGTGCCGGCTGCGCTCCTCCCCGCGCCCGTCCGTGGGCGGGCCCGCCGCCGCTCGGCCTAGCCCCCCGGCTGCCGCACGTAACCTGCGACCTCGTCGGCGCTGGATGCGCGTCGTGACAGTTTTCGGTGGGGCGCCGCGGAGGCGCCGGGGGCCCATGCGACGGGCCAGGGGGCGAACGGAGGGCTCGGTCAGCCCTAACAGGGGACCGGCGACAAAGGAGCGGTCGCGCAAAGCTTCGTAAGGGACCCAGACGACGGGCCTACCGATCCGAAGCACCGCGCACGGACGCGCAGCGGGCCCACGACGGGCCGACACGGAAGGCCCGCCGCCAAGGCCGCAAAACCGACAAAGGAACCCACGGGGACGCACCAGAGCGGGCAAAGCTTTCACCGAACGGGATGGGACCGAGCCCCCGCAACAGGCGAGGGCGACGGATCCGACCAAGTAAGGCCGATCCCGCTCCACGCACGCGCGGCCGCAGGAACTTCGTGAGGGACGGGACGACCGGCCGACCGAACCGAAGCGCCGCGCACGGCCGCCGCGAGGGCCGGCCGGGGGCATAGACCGAGCGCCGCGCCAGCGGAAGGAGCGTGCCGGCTCCGTCGGGGACCACCTGCGCACGGTCCGTCCGAGCGAGCCGACGGACCGGCGCGGAAGGCCCGGCGCCGAGCCCGCAAAACCGACAAAGGAACCCACAGGGACGCACCAAAGCGGCCCAAGATTTCACCGAGACGGGACCGAGCCCACGCAACATGCGATGGCGACGGATCGGACCAAGTAAGGCCGATCCAACTCCGCGCGCGCGCGGCCGCGAGCACTTCGTGAGGGACAGGAAGACCGGCCGACCGAACCGAAGCGCCGCGCACGGCCGCCACAAGGGCCGGCTGGAGGCGTAGACCGAGAGCCGCACCAGCGGAAGGAGCATGCCGGCTCCGTCGTGGGCCAACTCCGCGGGGCCCATCCGAGCGAGCCGACGGGCCGGCGCGGAAGGCCCGGCCGAACCCGCAAAACCGACAAAGGAACCCACAGGGACGCACCAGAGCGGACAAAGATTTCACCGAACAGGACGGGACCGAGCCCACGGAACATGCGAGGGCGAAGGATCGGACCAAGTAAGGCCGATCCAACTCCGCGCGCGCGCGGCCGCGAACACTTCATGAGGGACGGGAAGACCGGCCGACCGATCCGAAGCACCGCGCACGGCCGCCGCAAGGGCCGACCGAAGGAATAGACCGAGCGCCGCACCAGCGGAAGGAGCGTGCCGGCTCCGTCGTGGGCCAACTCCGCGGGGCCCATCCGAGCGAGCCGACGGGCCGGCACGGAAGGCCCGGCCGAACCCGCAAAACCGACAAAGGAACCCACAGGGACGCACCAGAGCGGACAAAGATTTCACCGAACGGGACGGGACCGAGCCCACGCAACATGCGAGGGCGAAGGATCGGACCAAGTAAGGCCGATCCAACTCCGCGCGCGCGCGGCCGCGAAAACTTCGTCAGGGACGGGACGACGGGCCGACCGATCCGAAGCGCCGTGCACGGCCG
>NC_143199.1:1740000-1760000 GCF_051530095.1 Phoenix dactylifera | reverse complement strand
GCCCCTGCCGCGCGCCTGCCGCGCGCCCTGCCGCGCCCTGCCGCGCGCCTGCCGCGCGCCCTGCCCCGCCCTGCCGCAGGCCCTGCCGCGCGCCTGCCATGCCGCCTGCCGCGCCCTGCCGCGCGCCGCGCCTCGGCGCCCGTGCCGCGCCCTGCCAGCGCCCTGCCGCGCCCTGCCAGCGCCCTGCCGCGCGCCTGCAGCGCCCTGCCGCGCCCCTGCCGCGCCCCAGCGCCCCTGCAGCGCCCCTGCCGCGCGCCCAGAGGCCCTGCCGCACGCCCAGGCGCCCTGCCAGCCAGCCCTGCCGTGCCAGACGCCCAGCCAGCGCCCAGCCAGGCCCTGCCGACCAGCCAGCGCCCTGCCAGCCGTGCCCAGGTCCTGCCAGCCGCCTGCCTGCCCCCTGCCAAGGCCACAGCCCAGCCAGCCAAGGGCCAGCCCAGCCAGCAGCCTATGCCCAAGGCTTGGCCATGCCTTGGCCAAGCCTTTGGCCCTACTTGTGCCATGAAGACCCCTATGCCTTGGCCACTCTTGGGCCACTTGGAGAGCACTATAAATGGGAGGGAATGAGGGTCTTTGAAGGATCTTTGGTCATCTTGGGAGTTCACTTGTATTTCGGCCTAAGGGCTTGGGAGGGCTTTGTCCCTATGTATTCGGTCCTAGAGTTTCTCTAAGGACTTGGGCTAGTGAGAACCCATCATAGTTCCACTAGATTAAGCTTGTAGCTTCATTTTGGGAATAGAATCAACCTTAATCTTTCCTCCACAAATACTTGCATTGTTTGGTTGTTTCATTCAAGCCAAGGGTCGGGCCAAGCTGCAGCCAGTAGGCCCTCCCCTTGCCTTGATTTCCTTGGTTACTAAGTGCTCGGCACACAACCGGCGTTACCCGTTCGGCCCGCGTTTCTTCAATTCTAAGGCGTCCGCAAGGAGCCAAGGTGCGAGGCTTGGTGTGGCGGCTCGGGGCCGAGAGACGCCCTCCAACAATGGTGCTTTCATTGAGAGGTTTCATTAGGAAGTTTTCTTCCTAAGAGGTAACGCCTACAACTCCAAAAAAAAAAAATTTCAAATTCTATTGTGGAGTAAATATGGTAAACATTATGGAGGAGAGTGAGGCATGTTTGAAGAGGGCGAATGTGACCCTAGCCAAGATTAGAGAAAATCTAAGGGTTAGGGAAGAGGGAGAGAGAAAAGATGAGTATAAGAGGATGAGAGAAGAAAGAAGAAGAGAAGAGAGAAAAAGGGAGAAAGAAGTGAGGAGAAATGAACATTGGTCGCACGCCTCTCGGCGGGGCCAAGTGGAGGATCGAGAAGAAAGGAAAAGAGAAGAAAAGAAAAGAGAAGAAAAGAGAAGAGAAGAAAAGAAAGAGAGTTGGTGGAGAGAAGAAGAAAAAAGAGGAGAGTATAGGAGTGCTCAAGGAGCAAGTAGCTATGCTAGCCGCCATGGGGAGCATGGCTATGGAGAAAGAAGGTGGAGAGAGGGCCAATTAAAGATGATAAAAAGGGAGTTAGAGGAGGCCCGAACATGTTTGAAGCTTGGGGCAAGCCATGAGCATATCATCAAGAAGAAGCAAGAAGAGATAGTGCAAACATGCATCGAAGAGAAATTCAACAAGCATGCATCTTCTTCCTTGCAACCGCAAACCCCTTCCGAAGACAAAGAAGAGGTTGAAAATGGCAAAAGGGACCAACCCAACGAAGTCAAGAGCTTGCCAAAGGAAGAGCCACAAGTCATTGAAGAAAGGGAAGAGCTTGAACATGATGATGAGGCCGGAAGTAGTTCAAAAGAGGAGGAGGCCGAGCCCCCTTTGCATGCCTTGCAAAGATCGTCCATTCTTCAAGCTACAACAAAAGAGGTACCTTGGCCTTACTTGACAAAGTTTACTTCCTTTGATAATATTTTGGTTCCTTCTCAACCCATGGAGCAACACAAGGAACATGTGGAGGTTGTGTTGTCCATTTTGGATGAACACCACTTCCACATCATGCTCACAAAGAATTCCCCCGATGGTATTCAAACTTTATCCTTGAGGACAAGGATAGTTTTCAAGGGAGGGGGAATGTTGCGGACCTCCCTCATACACCACCATCAAATTCCACCACCAAGGAGAGGTCCGGGCTCGGAAGCTACCGAAGGAGGGTCCTACCAAGACCAAGATCAAGGATCGAGCCAACTACCTGTTTGGAGGGACGGCCAAGCCTTGGCCAAGCCCCTTCACGCTTGGCCAAGCCTCGGCCGAGCATCTTCACACTTGGCCGAACCTTGGCCAAGCACCCCGACATTCGGCCCGCCGCGCGCCCGACGACGCCCGCGCTCGCCCGCATGCATCCGCGGTCGTCCGCGCCCGCCGCGTGCCCGACATCGCCCGCGCGCACCGGGCCCATACCATCAATGCCAAGCCTCGGCCAAGCACGCCCAACCTTGGCCGAGCATGCCGCGCACATGTCCAAGCCTCGGCCGAGCCTTCCTACACTTGGCCAAGCCTTGGCCAACCTCCTTTGCACTTGGCCAAGCCTTGGCCAAACCAAGGCTCCCAATGCTTGGCCAAGCATGTCCAAGGTCGGCCAAGACAAGGCCAAGCATGCCAAAGGCACGGCACACCCATGCGCGACACAAGCCGTGCCCGTGCATGCCCGCCGCACGCGCCCGTGAGCCCCCAGGCCGCGGCCCTGCGCGCCTGCGCGCGCCCAGGCAGCGCCAGCGCGCGCCCAGGCCCTGGCCGCGCGCGCCCAGGCCCTGGCCGCGCGCGTCCAGGCCGCGCGCGCGCAGGCCGCGCCCGTCCGCCCGCTGGGCGCGCCCGCCCGCGCGCTGGCCGCGCCCGCCCGCGCGCTGGCCGCGTCCGCCCGCGCGCTGGCCACGCCCGCCCGCGCGCGTCCGCTACCGGGCGAGGTTCGGCCGCCCGAACCTCGCCGCACGCGCCCGTCCGCGCTCGCCCAGGCGCGCCCGCCTGCGCGTGCCCCGCGCCCGCCTGCGCGCGCCCACGCGCGCCCGACAGGCGCCTGCGCGCGCCGTCTGCGCGCGCCGCCTGCGCGCCCACGCGCGCCCGCCCGACAGCGGCCTGCGCGCGCCGCCTGCCGCGCGCCCTGCCGCGCCGCCTGCCGCGCGCCCTGCCGCGCCGCCTGCCGCGCGCCTGCCGCGCGCCTGCCGCGCGCCTGCCGCGCGCCTGCGGCGCGCCTGCCGCGCGCCTGCCGCGCCGCCTGCCGCGCGCCTGCCGCGCCCCTGCCGCGCGCCTGCCGCGCGCCCTGCCGCGCCCTGCCGCGCGCCTGCCGCGCGCCCTGCCCCGCCCTGCCGCAGGCCCTGCCGCGCGCCTGCAGCGCCCTGCCGCGCGCCTGCCACGCCGCCTGCCGCGCCCTGCCGCGCGCCGCGCCTCGGCGCCCGTGCCGCGCCCTGCCAGCGCCCTGCCGCGCCCTGCCAGCGCCCTGCCGCGCGCCTGCAGCGCCCTGCCGCGCCCCTGCCGCGCCCCAGCGCCCCTGCAGCGCCCCTGCCGCGCGCCCAGAGGCCCTGCCGCACGCCCAGGCGCCCTGCCAGCCAGCCCTGCCGTGCCAGACGCCCAGCCAGCGCCCAGCCAGGCCCTGCCGACCAGCCAGCGCCCTGCCAGCCGTGCCCAGGTCCTGCCAGCCGCCTGCCTGCCCCCTGCCAAGGCCACAGCCCAGCCAGCCAAGGGCCAGCCCAGCCAGCAGCCTATGCCCAAGGCTTGGCCATGCCTTGGCCAAGCCTTTGGCCCTACTTGTGCCATGAAGACCCCTATGCCTTGGCCACTCTTGGGCCACTTGGAGAGCACTATAAATGGGAGGGAATGAGGGTCTTTGAAGGATCTTTGGTCATCTTGGGAGTTCACTTGTATTTCGGCCTAAGGGCTTGGGAGGGCTTTGTCCCTATGTATTCGGTCCTAGAGTTTCTCTAAGGACTTGGGCTAGTGAGAACCCATCATAGTTCCACTAGATTAAGCTTGTAGCTTCATTTTGGGAATAGAATCAACCTTAATCTTTCCTCCACAAATACTTGCATTGTTTGGTTGTTTCATTCAAGCCAAGGGTCGGGCCAAGCTGCAGCCAGTAGGCCCTCCCCTTGCCTTGATTTCCTTGGTTACTAAGTGCTCGGCACACAACCGGCGTTACCCGTTCGGCCCGCGTTTCTTCAATTCTAAGGCGTCCGCAAGGAGCCAAGGTGCGAGGCTTGGTGTGGCGGCTCGGGGCCGAGAGACGCCCTCCAACACGGCCGCCCGCGCGACGCGCCCATCCGCGCGGGCCAAATGCGCAGAACCGAGCGACCACGCCGCGGCCGCGCGCGCGCCAAGGCGCGGGAGCACGACGAAGCGCGCGCCCGAGCGGCCGATCGGCCCAGCGCGCCCGTCCTTGCGCGTCACCGGCCAACGGCCCCGCGCACGCGCGGCGCGCCCGCCCGCGCGGCGCGACCATCCGCGCTGGGCGACGGGCTCGGGCGGAAGGCCCGCCCAGGCAGGACACACCCCCTTACCTCCCCAGCGGGGCATCCTCCGAAGGCCCACCCCAAGGGCTCCAGCGAATCGAGGAGCATTGCACACGGAAACGGCCCGGACGCGAGTCCCGGTCGCACGGGGTGCGCATCCGGAACGTCCGGGACGCGCTTCCCGGGAGGGCCGATGGAGGGAGCCGAAGTGGCGCACGGCCGCCGGGCACGGACGGCCGAAGGCAGCGCCCGTGCGCCGGGAAGTCGGCAGGCGCGTGCCGGCTCCGTCGGGGACGAAATGTGCCGGGCAAGTCCGCCGCGAGGCAACGGTCCTGTTGGGAACCCGCCCATGCCGCTGATATTTCAAAAATTTTTCAGATGGCAGCGGAATCGGCATGCACGAGTTCGACGTTCATCTCATGAACGTTGTTTCGAGACCTTTCGTAATTAGGTAAGAATTAAATCCTTTTAAAACTAATAGGAAGATCAAATCTTCACCTTGCGCGGGTAGATGATCACCGCGAATCTGAATTCGTGGTTTTGGAAGAGGGTTCGTTTGAAGCCGTTCAAACGTCCGGCCTCTACGGGTATCCACACGAAGTAGAGAACCGATCAAAGCTTTCTTGTCTTCCCGGGGTGCTAGCTCCCTTGCAAAGACTCCTTTGATGGCTGATCTCTTCTCTTTCTTTCAACTCTTGAAAGTGCTTGAGAGGAGGAAGAAGAAGAAGGGACTCAAGGAAGAAGAACACAGCTTCTGCAGCCTTCTTTCTTTTCCCTGCGTTGGAAGAAGGATTGGAGGAAGAGGATGACGCCAACGCTTGGACTTTGCTCTCCCTTTGCTTGCGGCTGAACCAAGAGAGGAGGGGGCTGGTGGCGGCAGCAAGAGGAGGAAGAGAGCTCTTTGCTAGGGCGCCGGCCTCATGCCTCCTTATAAAGCCATCTAGGGCTCCTACAATCTAGGAGCCCTAGACATATTGCCTAAGAGGGAAGGGGGGCGCCGGCCCTTCTCTTCATGCCGCACTCAAGGAGAGGAGGAGGGGCGTGAACCCTCCTTCTTGTGATGCCCTAATCCTCTTCCAAAGAGGATTGGGTGCCTCTCTTATGGTTTAATCCCAATCCAATTAGGATTAGCCAAATTGGGTTCAATCTATGCTAGTCCTAATCCAATTAGGATTTGAATGAACCATGACTCAATTGAACTCTTCAATCCTAATCCAATTAGGAGTCATGTTGATTCATTAGATTAATAATTAATTTAGACTTAAGGAATCCTAATCTAATTAGGATGTATTTAATTTTAGTCCTAATCCAATTAGGACTCTATTTGAATCCGAAGTCCTAATCCAATTAGGATTTCTAGGAATCCTACTCCAAGTAGGAATCCAATTTTAATTCAAAATTCCTAATCTCATTAGGATTGTAGGAATCCTATTCCAAGTAGGAATTCCAGTCCTACTCCAACTAGGATTCCCAGCCCTAATCCAATTAGGACTCTAGGAATCCCTCCCGAAGTAGGATTTGTGTTTAAGTCTAATTAATTAATTCCCTTTGTTTCTTCTTCAACTTCTTATCAATCAAATTGATTTCTTGTGATTCCTAATCACGATTTCAACCATCGGATCGGTCAATACTTCTAGTGTGTGTGACCCCATAGGTTCTATTCTGACTGGTAGTGAGATATATTGTGATCTCTATCACTATATCATTGAAAACTCCTTTCAATGGGTTGGAACGATTCCAACTCAACTCATTAGGGTTTATCGATCATCAAGATAATCCCTATGAGTCCCACCATCCACCAGTGACACCTAGCAGCATGTAGTGGCTACCCAGCAGAATGGAATGATGAACCTCTAGGTGCAGTTAACATGTGATACAGTCCTACTATCGTGGATCCCTACAGGACGGAGGTCATGGACAACTCGTCAAACCCCATCGTCTGTCATATGTCAAGATTTATTCGACTCGAGTTCGATAGTGAGAAACTCTTTCTCCACTGTGCATACTGCCCCGGCCGAGGTCTTACGAACTCAGTCTTATAAATCACATAGGATCTCTCCTTATCTATCAAGGTCGATAGATTCCATATAGGTGCATACCCTACTCCTACAGTGAACTTACTGCAGCCAATCTACACTGCATGGACCCATATGGCTAGGGACCATGTATGTGTGCAGTCAAACTACAATAACCCCACTGTGAGCAGCCGAAGCACCGCAGGTCAAAGGACCAGTCACACTACTGCAACATCAAGCAAGTCACTGACGAGTGGATAGACATCCAAGTGACTTCTTGTATTGGTCACGCTCAGTACCCTTGTTCTCTAACAAGCACCTGCACTATCACTTCAGTGTCCCTACACTGTGGACTCAAGTCTCGTCCATCCAGAAGGAGAGTGATCTGTGCACTGATCGGATCGATCACCGTCCTCGTGATGATCCTTTGATCAGGAGCATTTAGAAATTAATCACCAATGATACATGGCTCAAATTCTCAACTCTTGAGAATATGTATCATCATCTTATTAATTTCTTGGACGATTCATAGACACATAAACAATATGAATGAAAAGATGCCTTTTATTTATTCAATAATAAATAGTCAAGTACAAAATTATGTCCCTAGAATCAACAATGTGTCAGCCAAATTGGCTTCTAGGGCATACATCTAACAATCTCCCACTTGCACTAAAGCCAATTGGTCATATATCTTAGGCCCATCTTCTCAAGGTGGGCTTCAGTCTTTTGCTGACTCAGCTGCTTAGTGAAAGGGTCTGCCACGTTATCCGCGGAGTCTACTCTCTGCACCTCTACATATTTCTTCTCCACATAGTCGCGTATGAGGTGAAAGCGCCGCTCTATATGCTTAGACTTCTGATGAGACCTTGGCTCCTTAGTAAGGGCTATGGCGCCATTGTTATCGCAGTAGAGTGTTATGGCATCTGATGTCATCACATCCAGCTCTGCAATGAATTTCTTGAACCAGAAGCCTTCCTTAGCAGCTTCAGAGGCGGCGATGTATTCGGCTTCCATAGTAGAATCAGCAATGATCGGTTGTTTAGAACTCTTCCAATTCACCGTACCACCATTGCACAAGAATACGTATCCAGATGTTGACTTCCTGTCATCGACATCAGTCATGAAGTCTGAATCTGTGTACCCTTCTACCTTTAACTCTGATGATCCTCCAAAAACCAAGAATAAATCTTTAGTTCTTCTCAAGTACTTAAGAATATTCTTCACAGCTGTCCAGTGTTCTTCACCTGGATTTGACTGATATCTGCTTGTGACACTCACAGCAAGAGCTATATCAGGTCGTGTACATAGCATGGCATACATGAGGCTTCCTATTGCTGATGCATAAGGAATCTTGCTCATGCGTTGAATCTCCTCAGATGTGTTGGGGCACATCTTCTTGGAGAGATGAATTCCATGCCTTAGGGGTAAGAGACCCCTCTTGGAGTTTTCCATGCTGAACCTCTTCAGCACCTCCTCTATGTACATCTTCTGTGAAAGGCCAAGCATCCTTTTAGATCTATCTCTATAGACCTTTATTCCCAAAATATAGGATGCTTCCCCAAGGTCTTTCATGGAGAATTCTTTTGACAACCAGACCTTGACCGAGGTTAACATGGGAATATCATTCCCAATCAGGAGAATGTCATCTACGTACAGTACGAGAAAAATGACAGCACTCCCACTAACCTTTTTATAAACACATGGTTCCTCTTCGTTTTTGATGAAATCAAACGTTTTGATTGCATCATCGAAACGAGTGTTCCAACTCCGAGAGGCTTGCTTTAGTCCATAGATGGACCTTTGCAGCTTGCAGACCTTGTGATCTCCATCACTGGAAGTGAAACCCAAAGGCTGTTCCATATAGATATCTTCATCAAGATATCCATTCAGGAAAGCAGTTTTCACATCCATCTGCCAGATTTCATAGTCATGAAATGCTGCAATGGCAAGCAATGTCCGGATGGATTTTAGCATGGCTACAGGTGAAAAGGTCTCCTGATAGTCAATACCTTCGCGCTGACTATACCCTTTCGCCACAAGCCTTGCCTTATAGGTCTCTACCTCTCCATCCGAACCTATTTTCCTTTTGTAGATCCATTTGCATCCAATAGGTACAATACCTTCTGGTGGATCTACTAAGGTCCAGACTTGGTTGGAATGCATGGAGTCTATCTCTGACTTCATAGCTTTCAGCCATTTCTCGGAATCGATATCAGATATCGCCTCGTTGTAGGTTTTGGGATCCTGTATGTGATCCCTATCTCCCACTAGGAACATTTCCTCGGTATCCTCTTCTAGTATACCTAAGTATCTATCGGGAGGATGGGAGACCCTACTAGATCTACGAGGTGGTTGAGGGACATCGTGTACTGGCTCCTTATGAATAGGTTCTATAGGATCCATGACTCGTTGCTTTTCAGAGACTTTCTCTTCAAGCTCAATTTTCCTCCCACTGCCTCTATCAAGGATAAACTGATTTTCCAAGAAGATGGCATGACGGCTCACAAACACATTGTGATCCTCTGAGACGTAAAAATTGTATCCTAATGACTCTTTAGGATATCCTATAAAACGAGCACTTATGGTCCTAGCCTCTAACTTGTCCGCCTGTAGTCGCTTGACGTGGGCCGGACATCCCCAAATCTTGAGATGACCCAGACTTGGTTTCTTACCATGCCATATCTCATACGGTGTGGTAGGAACGGATTTAGAGGGAACTCTATTCAATAAATAAATCGCTGTGAGTAAGGCATCTCCCCAAAGGAACATAGGTAAATCAGTGAAGCTCATCATGGACCTGACCATATCCAATAGGGTCCGATTTCTCCTTTCTGACACCCCGTTGAGTTGAGGTGTACCCGGAGGTGTCCATTGTGAGACTATGCCGTTTTCTTTGAGATAGTCCCGGAATTCCCCACTAAGGTATTCTCCTCCCCGATCTGATCGAAGAGCCTTAAGAGGTTTTCCAGTTTGTTTTTCTACTTCATTCTTGAACTCTTTGAACTTTTCAAAGGATTCAGACTTGTGTCTCATAAGATACACATACCCATACCGTGAATAATCATCGGTAAAGGTAATGAAGTAAGAATAACGTCCCCTGGCTAGCACATCGAATGGGCCACATACATCTGTATGTACTAGGGTAAGTATTTCAGTGGTCCTCTCCCCATGTCCTACAAAGGGTAGTCTAGCCATCTTTCCTTGAAGACAGGACTCGCAAACTGGATATGACTCGGAAGTCAATGAACCTAAAAGCCCATCTTTATCCATTTTGTTCATTCTATCTTCTCCAATATGGCCAAGTCTGAGGTGCCACAAATATTTTTGGTTTATCTCATCTCTGGATCTTTTGGATCCTTTGGCACTCACATCTTGCTCGGTAACATTCACAGATACATCCATATGTAAATGGTAGAGACTGTCAATCATAAAACCACGTGCGACTATTTTATTTCTTAAATAAATAGAACAGCAGTCTTTGTCAAATGTAAAAACATGACCTTCCTGTGCTAGACATGAAACAGAAATCAAATTTCTGCTAGCAACAGGTACATAATAACAGTCTCTAAGTATTAAACTAAATCCAGACGGTAGTCGCAGATGGTAGGTGCCCACAGCCACAGCAGCAACTTTTGCCCCGTTGCCAACCCGAAGGGTTACCGCACCTTCCGCCAGCCTTCTACTTTCCTTTAGACCCTGCATGGTAGTGCACAAATGAGCACTAGAACCAGAATCTATAACCCAACTAGAAGTAGAAGAAACCGTTAGATTAGTTTCAATAATGAGCAAGTCTATACCTTCTGAAGGTGTGTCACCTTTCTTGTTCTTTAGGCTCTCGAGGTATGAAGGACAGTTTCTCTTCCAGTGGCCTTCGACATTGCAGTGGAAACATTTTCCTTTGTCGTTAGCCTTTTTCTTTTGAACTTCCTTCTTTGGCTTCTTGTCTTTCTTCTGCTTCTTTGCAGGCTTCTTTTTCTTCCAAGTAGACTTTCTCTTGGAACCAGAAGTCAACTCAGCAGCGAGGACATTGCCCTTTGAACCTTTCAAGGCTCCCTCAGCAGTTACCAACATGTTGATTAGTTCAGTCTTAGTGCATTCAATCTTATTCATGTGGTAGTTTACTATAAACTGACCAAATGAATCAGGAAGTGACTGTAGGATCAAATCCACTTGCAATTCCTTGTGCATGTCCATACCGAGCTTCTCAAGCTCCTCTAGGTCCTTGATCATGGTCAGACCGTGATCATGGACAGACTGCCCTTCGCGCATCTTCGCTTTGAAAAGCCTCTTGGACACTTCAAAACGAGCTGTGCGACTCTGCTCACCATACAACTCTTGTAGGTGTGCCAGTATGTCCCTAGCAGTCTTTATATTTTCATGCTGGCATTGGAGTTCATTAGACATAGATGCCATCATATAGCATTTTACTCTAATGTCATCGTCCAACCACTTTTTATGCATCTCACGCTGAACATCAGTGGGACGTGCTGGTAATGTGGGGATATCTGAATCGAGTATATAGCCTATCTTCTCACAGTCCAAAACTATTTTGAGATTTCTAAGCCAGTCCTTGTAATTGGTTCCGGTCAGTCGGTTGGTCTCAAGAATACGGGTCAAAGGGTTTGAAGCCGACATTGTATCTGCAGAGAGTAAAGATTCTAGTTAGACTCTTGTACTTGATCCTAATCTGTCCTAAGGTCTTTTAGAACAAATATGACTCCCACTATTTTCTCGAATTCCTCACACTCCCCTGGTAGGAAAACGGAAATCCCACACGACTAGGGTTTCTAATGGGTACTGCGGTCCCACCGATTTACATGCCACCTCACCTAACAGTTATTGGTGACACATAGATGGATGAGTGTACAACTCTTGTACAATGCTTCTCAAGCATGTTGCAGTGCAACTTGGTCTCTAAGCCATGAAGACCTCACCTAACAGTTATTGGTCCCATTTCTTAGTTAAGTCAGACCCACCGTATAACCGTAGGAATAAAGTCGTCATTGGGTCCTCACCTAACAGTTATTGGTGCCCAACCCCACCTTTACCCTACAACATCTCATGTCTATAGAGAGGTCCAGCCCCCCGATGCAACTTGACCACTGTATCCAGCCGAGACAAGTCAACATCAGAAAGGCCTTAGCAGCTCTACTACAGTGGAAGACCTATTGACTTAATATTGGTTAATCAGGTCTTAGTGTTTGCAACTTGAGCCTTTCATAAGAGGTAATCGAACAATTGGCCAGGTAAGCAGGTGGGAGGCTCCCCTTACTCAGAGAGTAAGGTCCTAATTAAGTAACCACCTTTCATGCTTTCCTAGACACCAATTAGATCAATTAATCTAATATGACTTGCTCATGTCGGTTCACTCTCGACTTGATTGAGGAGGTTTTGATTTAGGTCTCAATTGGGTTTGCTACATCACATGTAGACCTATCTACCCGACTCTCATTCACATCACATGCAAACGGCGCATTGCAGGCAGTTATAATCGCGGCAATAATTAAAGCTAAACTTTAACTAGGTGATGATCATGGATTCTAATTAGGTCGTATTACAAGCACATGCACATCAATTGATCAAGTGGTCTTCAACTCTTGAATTGGTTCCAAGCCTCCTTGATTCGATCCTTGATCAACCCTTGATCCCATCGCCATCAACCGCTTGGATCACCTTTCATCTCATGCCTTTGCTTCAACTTGATCGTTGATGTACATCACATCACAGAAATACAACCAGATGTAAAATAAAAATAAAAATAATTTACATCTCCTTTTAGGAGGCACGCAGGCCTCTCAAAACATCAAATAAGATGCATGCAAGCATCTGAAAAATTACATGACATCGCAGATCACATCGCAGGTCATTACATTTGATACCAAAAGGGGTTGAATCCTATGATCATCACCGTATGCTACAATTATAATTTTCAGATCTGAAACTTAACTGATTATATCATGACATAGGTCGCTGATCATGCTAATCATGATTCTAAACTTTGTAATCCCATTAACAATGCAATTAGAATCATCTTTTTATCACATAAAAATCAGCATGTAAAAATCAGCACCCCTGAAAAATCTGCATGCAGAATTTTTCAGCATGCATGATCATTTAATTTTCAGATCTAATATGCCTTTAGATATTTAATTCTTACCTTAATCTACGAAGCCTAGGCTCTGATACCACTGTTGGGAACCCGCCCATGCCGCTGATATTTCAAAAATTTTTCAGATGGCAGCGGAATCGGCATGCACGAGTTCGACGTTCATCTCATGAACGTTGTTTCGAGACCTTTCGTAATTAGGTAAGAATTAAATCCTTTTAAAACTAATAGGAAGATCAAATCTTCACCTTGCGCGGGTAGATGATCACCGCGAATCTGAATTCGTGGTTTTGGAAGAGGGTTCGTTTGAAGCCGTTCAAACGTCCGGCCTCTACGGGTATCCACACGAAGTAGAGAACCGATCAAAGCTTTCTTGTCTTCCCGGGGTGCTAGCTCCCTTGCAAAGACTCCTTTGATGGCTGATCTCTTCTCTTTCTTTCAACTCTTGAAAGTGCTTGAGAGGAGGAAGAAGAAGAAGGGACTCAAGGAAGAAGAACACAGCTTCTGCAGCCTTCTTTCTTTTCCCTGCGTTGGAAGAAGGATTGGAGGAAGAGGATGACGCCAACGCTTGGACTTTGCTCTCCCTTTGCTTGCGGCTGAACCAAGAGAGGAGGGGGCTGGTGGCGGCAGCAAGAGGAGGAAGAGAGCTCTTTGCTAGGGCGCCGGCCTCATGCCTCCTTATAAAGCCATCTAGGGCTCCTACAATCTAGGAGCCCTAGACATATTGCCTAAGAGGGAAGGGGGGCGCCGGCCCTTCTCTTCATGCCGCACTCAAGGAGAGGAGGAGGGGCGTGAACCCTCCTTCTTGTGATGCCCTAATCCTCTTCCAAAGAGGATTGGGTGCCTCTCTTATGGTTTAATCCCAATCCAATTAGGATTAGCCAAATTGGGTTCAATCTATGCTAGTCCTAATCCAATTAGGATTTGAATGAACCATGACTCAATTGAACTCTTCAATCCTAATCCAATTAGGAGTCATGTTGATTCATTAGATTAATAATTAATTTAGACTTAAGGAATCCTAATCTAATTAGGATGTATTTAATTTTAGTCCTAATCCAATTAGGACTCTATTTGAATCCGAAGTCCTAATCCAATTAGGATTTCTAGGAATCCTACTCCAAGTAGGAATCCAATTTTAATTCAAAATTCCTAATCTCATTAGGATTGTAGGAATCCTATTCCAAGTAGGAATTCCAGTCCTACTCCAACTAGGATTCCCAGCCCTAATCCAATTAGGACTCTAGGAATCCCTCCCGAAGTAGGATTTGTGTTTAAGTCTAATTAATTAATTCCCTTTGTTTCTTCTTCAACTTCTTATCAATCAAATTGATTTCTTGTGATTCCTAATCACGATTTCAACCATCGGATCGGTCAATACTTCTAGTGTGTGTGACCCCATAGGTTCTATTCTGACTGGTAGTGAGATATATTGTGATCTCTATCACTATATCATTGAAAACTCCTTTCAATGGGTTGGAACGATTCCAACTCAACTCATTAGGGTTTATCGATCATCAAGATAATCCCTATGAGTCCCACCATCCACCAGTGACACCTAGCAGCATGTAGTGGCTACCCAGCAGAATGGAATGATGAACCTCTAGGTGCAGTTAACATGTGATACAGTCCTACTATCGTGGATCCCTACAGGACGGAGGTCATGGACAACTCGTCAAACCCCATCGTCTGTCATATGTCAAGATTTATTCGACTCGAGTTCGATAGTGAGAAACTCTTTCTCCACTGTGCATACTGCCCCGGCCGAGGTCTTACGAACTCAGTCTTATAAATCACATAGGATCTCTCCTTATCTATCAAGGTCGATAGATTCCATATAGGTGCATACCCTACTCCTACAGTGAACTTACTGCAGCCAATCTACACTGCATGGACCCATATGGCTAGGGACCATGTATGTGTGCAGTCAAACTACAATAACCCCACTGTGAGCAGCCGAAGCACCGCAGGTCAAAGGACCAGTCACACTACTGCAACATCAAGCAAGTCACTGACGAGTGGATAGACATCCAAGTGACTTCTTGTATTGGTCACGCTCAGTACCCTTGTTCTCTAACAAGCACCTGCACTATCACTTCAGTGTCCCTACACTGTGGACTCAAGTCTCGTCCATCCAGAAGGAGAGTGATCTGTGCACTGATCGGATCGATCACCGTCCTCGTGATGATCCTTTGATCAGGAGCATTTAGAAATTAATCACCAATGATACATGGCTCAAATTCTCAACTCTTGAGAATATGTATCATCATCTTATTAATTTCTTGGACGATTCATAGACACATAAACAATATGAATGAAAAGATGCCTTTTATTTATTCAATAATAAATAGTCAAGTACAAAATTATGTCCCTAGAATCAACAATGTGTCAGCCAAATTGGCTTCTAGGGCATACATCTAACAGGTCCTGTGCGGAGTGGAGCGGAAGGCCCGCCGCGGCGGCAGCAGACCCCCCCTCCCTACCACCCCGGCGGGGCATCCGCCCAAAGCCCACCCCAAGCGTTCCAAAGTACCGAGGAGCGTTGCAAACGGGAACGGCCCGGACACGCGACCCGGTCGCACGGGATGCGCGTCCCGGTCGCACGGGTCGCGCGTCCCGGGAGGGCCGACGGACGAAGCCGAAGTGGCGCACGGCCGCCGCGCACGGACGGCCGGCGGCGGCGCCCGTGCGCCGGAAAGTCGTCGGGCGCGCGACGGCTCCGTCGGGGACGAACGGTGCCGGGCACGACCGCCGCGAGGCAACGGACTTGTGCGGAGGGGGGCGGAAGGCCCGCCGCGGCGGCGCCAGCCCCCCCTCCCTACCACCCCGACGGGGCATCCACCCAAAGCCCACCCCAAGCGTTCCAAAGTACCGAGGAGCGTTGCAAACGGGAACCGCCCGGACACGCGTCCCGGTCGCACGGGATGCGCGTCCCGGTCGCACGGGTCGCGCGTCCCGGGAGGGCCGATGGAGGAAGCCGGCGCACGGCCGCCGCGCGGACGGCCGGCGGGGGCGCCCATGCGCCGGGGCCTCGGCGGGCGCGGGCCGGCTCCCTCGGGGACGAACGGTGCCGGGCCCGCCCGCCGCGAGGCGACGGACTTGTGCGGAGTGGAGCGGAAGTCCCGCCGCGGCAGCAGCAGCCCCCCCTCCCTACCACCCCGGCGGGGCATCCGCCCAAGGCCCACCCCAAGCGTTCCAAAGTACCGAGGAGCGTTGCAAACGGGAACGGCCCGGACACGCGTCCCGGTCTCACGGGATGCGCGTCCCGGTCGCACGGGTCGCGCATCCCGGGAGGGCCGACGGAGGAAGCCGGCGCACGGCCGCCGCGCGGACGGCCGGCGGCGGCGCCCATGCGCCGGGGCCTCGGCGGGCGCGTGCCGGCTCCCTTGGGGACGAACGGTGCCGGGCGCGCCCGCCGCGAGGCGACGGACTTGTGCAGAGTGGAGCGGAAGTCCCGCCGCGGCAGCAGCAGCCCCCCCTCCCTACCACCCCGGCGGGGCATCCGCCCAAGGCCCACCCCAAGCGTTCCAAAGTACCGAGGAGCGTTGCAAACGGGAACGGCCCGGACACGCGTCCCGGTCTCACGGGATGCGCGTCCCGGTCGCACGGGTCGCGCATCCCGGGAGGGCCGACGGAGGAAGCCGGCGCACGGCCGCCGCGCGGACGGCCGGCGGCGGCGCCCATGCGCCGGGGCCTCGGCGGGCGCGTGCCGGCTCCCTCGGGGACGAACGATGCCGGGCGCGCCCGCCGCGAGGCGACGGACTTGTGCGGAGTGGAGCGGAAGTCCCGCCGCGGCAGCAGCCGCCCCCCCTCCCTACCACCCCGGCGGGGCATCCGCCCAAAGCCCACCCCAAGCGTTCCAAAGTACCGAGGAGCGTTGCAAACGGGAACGGCCCGGACACGCGTCCCGGTCGCACGGGATGCGCGTCCCGGTCGCACGGGTCGCGCGTCCCGGGAGGACAGACCGAGCAAGCCGAGGTGCCGCTCACGGCCGCCGCGAGGGACGTACGGCGCCGGCGCCCGCGCCCCGTGGCACGGCCTAGAGCGTGCCCCCCTGCCACCCCATCGGGGCATCGGCGCAAAGCCCACCGCGGGGTAGATAACCGAAGGCAACGAGGGACGGTGGATGCACATATCCGAGCAGTGGCGATAGGGCCGGAGGGAGCACCGACAGGGCCGTGAGATTTTAAAGTACCGAGGGAATTTGCAAACCGGGCCCGCCCCTCCCCCCGTCCATCGCACGCCGATCGGGGGTCCGGCGCCCCGCGGGGGGCTGCCGGCATGCGCTCCCGGTGCAGGCATCGACGAGCCGCCCGCGACCTCCACTCGGGTCCGAGCCCCCAAGCGCGGATGCCGAAACGCGCCGGCCGCGGCAGCCCCACCCCTGCCACCCCATCGGGGCATCGGCGCAAGGCCCACCCTGGGGTAGATAACCGAAGGCAACGAGGGACGGTGGATGCACATATCCGAGCAATAGCGATAGGGCCGGAGCGAAGACCGAGGGGGTCGGGGGGTTTTAATGTTCCGAGGGAAGTTGGAAACGGGGCCCGCCCGGACGCCCGTCCCTCGCACGCCGATCGGGGGTCCCGCACCCCGCGGGGGGCTGCCGGCATGCGCCCCTAGTACAAGCATCGACGAGTCGCCCGCGACCTCCACTCGGATCCGGCGGCGCACGCGCGGATGGCGAAACGCGGCGGCCGCGGCTGCAGCCCCCCTACCACCCCGTTGGCGCGTCGGCGCAAAGCCCACCCCGGGGAGGATAACCGAAGGCGACGAGGGACGATGCATGCACATATCCGAGCAAATACCGAGAGGGTCGGGGGGAAGACCGAGAGGCAAGGGGTGTTTAGAGTACCGAGGGAAGTTGCGAAAGGGGCCCGCCCGGACGCTCGCCGCTCGCAGGCGATCCGGCGGGGCGCACGGAGGGCGCCGCCCATCGCCGGAGCTTGCTCGGTCATCTCTGCCGCACGGACACGTAAGCGCCGCCGCGCAAGGTTCGGCCGGCGGGGCGGATGGTTCGCCGCCGCAGGCCTTTCCCGCAGCCGGAACGTGGGCCCGGCGTTGCGCGCCGGCGGGCCGCGCAATCCGCCGGGGCGCACGGCGGGCGCCGCCCGTCGCCGGGGCTTCGCTCGGTCATCTCGGCCGCACGGACACGTGCGCGCAGCCGCGGAAGGTTCGGCCGGCGGGGCGGACGGTTCGCCGACGCAGGCCTCTCCCGCGGCCGGAACGCGGGACCGGCGTTGCGCGCCGGCGGAAGGCGCGATCCGGCAGGGCGCACGGCGGGCGCCGCCCGGGCTTCGCTCGGTCATCTCGGCCGCACAGACACGTGCGCGCCGCCCATCGCCGGGGCTTCGCTCGGTCATCTCGGCCGCGCCGCCACGTGCGCGCCGCCGCGGAAGGCTTGGCCGGCCGGGCGGACGGTTCGCCGCCGTAGGCCTTTCCCGCAGCATGCGCCCCTTCGCCCGAACGACCGCGGGACTCCGGTACGGCCTAGCCGTCGGCCGCCCGGCTGCAAGCCGTCGGGGCCGCTCGATCCCCGTCGCATGCCGGCCGCCGCTCGGGCCAGCCGGCCGGCTGCCGCACGTAACCTCTGACCTCATCAGCGGTCGATCCGCACCGCGCTGGTCTTCGGTGCGGACCCGTCGGGGCCGTGCCGCGCCGGCCGTCGCATCCGGTTCCGCAGGCGCCGCCCGGTTGCCTCCCGCCCTCGTGCGCTCGCGCCGGCCGGGCGACGCGGTGCCCGCAGGACTCGGGCATGGTTGAGCCGTCGGCCGCCCGGCGGCATGCCGCCGCCGCTCCGCGCCGCGTGCCGGCTGCGCTCCTCCCCGCGCCCGTCCGCGGGCGGGCCCGCCGCCGCTCGCGCCGGCCGGGCGACGCGGTGCCCGCGGGACTCGGGCATGGTTGAGCCGTCGGCCGCCCGGCGGCATGCCGCCGCCGCTCCGCGCCGCGTGCCGGCTGCGCTCCTCCCCGCGCCCGTCCGCGGGCGGGCCCGCCGCCGCTCGCGCCGGCCGGGCGACGCGGTGCCCGCGGGACTCGGGCACGGTTGAGCCGACGGCCGCCCGGCGGCATGCCGCCGCCGCTCCGCGCCGCGTGCCGGCTGCGCTCCTCCCCGCGCCCGTCCGTGGGCGGGCCCGCCGCCGCTCGGCCTAGCCCCCCGGCTGCCGCACGTAACCTGCGACCTCGTCGGCGCTGGATGCGCGTCGTGACAGTTTTCGGTGGGGCGCCGCGGAGGCGCCGGGGGCCCATGCGACGGGCCAGGGGGCGAACGGAGGGCTCGGTCAGCCCTAACAGGGGACCCGCGACAAAGGAGCGGTCGCGCAAAGCTTCGTAAGGGACCCAGACGACGGGCCTACCGATCCGAAGCACCGCGCACGGACGCGCAGCGGGCCCACGACGGGCCGACACGGAAGGCCCGCCGCCAAGGCCGCAAAACCGACAAAGGAACCCACGGGGACGCACCAGAGCGGGCAAAGCTTTCACCGAACGGGACGGGACCGAGCCCCCGCAACAGGCGAGGGCGACGGATCCGACCAAGTAAGGCCGATCCCGCTCCACGCACGCGCGGCCGCAGGAACTTCGTGAGGGACGGGACGACCGGCCGACCGAACCGAAGCGCCGCGCACGGCCGCCGCGAGGGCCGGCCGGAGGCATAGACCGAGCGCCGCGCCAGCGGAAGGAGCGTGCCGGCTCCGTCGGGGACCACCTGCGCACGGTCCGTCCGAGCGAGCCGACGGACCGGCGCGGAAGGCCCGGCGCCGAGCCCGCAAAACCGACAAAGGAACCCACAGGGACGCACCAAAGCGGCCCAAGATTTCACCGAGACGGGACCGAGCCCACGCAACATGCGATGGCGACGGATCGGACCAAGTAAGGCCGATCCAACTCCGCGCGCGCGCGGCCGCGAGCACTTCGTGAGGGACAGGAAGACCGGCCGACCGAACCGAAGCGCCGCGCACGGCCGCCACAAGGGCCGGCTGGAGGCGTAGACCGAGAGCCGCACCAGCGGAAGGAGCGTGCCGGCTCCGTCGTGGGCCAACTCCGCGGGGCCCATCCGAGCGAGCCGACGGGCCGGCGCGGAAGGCCCGGCCGAACCCGCAAAACCGACAAAGGAACCCACAGGGACGCACCAGAGCGGACAAAGATTTCACCGAACAGGACGGGACCGAGCCCACGGAACATGCGAGGGTGAAGGATCGGACCAAGTAAGGCCGATCCAACTCCGCGCGCGCGCGGCCGCAAACACTTCATGAGGGACGGGAAGACCGGCCGACCGATCCGAAGCACCGCGCACGGCCGCCGCAAGGGCCGACCGAAGGAATAGACCGAGCGCCGCACCAGCGGAAGGAGCGTGCCGGCTCCGTCGTGGGCCAACTCCGCGGGGCCCATCCGAGCGAGCCGACGGGCCGGCACGGAAGGCCCGGCCGAACCCGCAAAACCGACAAAGGAACCCACAG